>NC_056728.1:912697408-912879908 GCF_019279795.1 Protopterus annectens
CTATATTAGTCATCCTACAACTCGATAAAAAAGTCAATATTTATATAAATCAATACACATATTAGAAAAAAGGAAGAAAAACTAAAGAAAACAGTATTTATTTACCTAACTGCATATCCAAATGTGCAAAAACTATATATCACAACAGTAACAATAATGTATGTCTTTCAGCTTATCCCAGTTAGGGGTCGCCACAGGGGAACTCTGGTCTGCTAATGATACATATCTAAATACTAGCTATCTAAAACACATTTAAATGGAGACATGATTATTATGACAACGTAATTATTATGAAAACATAATTACTAAAAACCTTACTTATATAATCATCTTTCCAAAGCCTTTAGCTTAAGAAGGCACTTAATGGAACAACATTCATTAAGTCCTGGAAAAATGTGGGCATTAGTTCGCAATTGCCATATTAATTCACATTTTTCTAATTTCAGTTCCCAAGGGCCACCTCTAATGTTCTTACTAACCTGCTCTATAACAGTAAAGTCAAAGCTATGTGTTAGAAATTCATTCACATGTCTAGAGTATTAATACAATTTTTCTTGCTAACGTTATATAGTTGTTCATATAAAAATGCGCTCAGTTTTCCCTATATAAAAGCATGTACATTGTCGACATCAAGCGAGGTACTCTACCCCTTGGGAATCACAATTCAATCTACCTTTAATGGTATACAGAAATTTTTGCCTATCCTGATGTCAACAGCAATGGCAATGCCCACATTTAAACATCCCAAAAGAGTTACTTGGTGATCTATAAGGGGATTCTAGGAGTGCTTTCAAGTTAGGGACTCTCTTATATGTTACCAATGGTCTATTGCCCAGTATATTTATTATTGTACAATCTTCTAAGATAAAATTCCAATTATTAACCAAAATATTTATTATTGTACAATCTTCTAAGATAAAATTCCAATTATTAACCAAAATATTCTTTAACCCAGCTGCATCTACAGTAAATTAGGTTGAAAAACTAATATTAAAGTTGCCGTGGGTAGCTGTTACTATTTTATTTATTTTAGTTTTATTTATTTTACATTTGTTGACCGGGAAAAGTTCGACTGGATATAACTTCATTTTCAGCGGAGGTCTGGGGGGGAAAGCTCCAAAGTCAAAAAACAAGAAATTATATAAATATATTACAGTGACTGCAAAGCAAAAATAGAAGAAGGAACCAGACCACGGCAAATAAAATCATATATTTAATATGATAAAAGTCACAAGGTAAGTGCTTTCGCAGCTACAAGCTGTTTCATCAGACAACCATTACAAAAACTCATCCACTTTTATATTTAGTCACACCAGTCCAATGTTCACTTTAATCAAATATGCAAATGTTGCCTTAATGTGTCCTAGTGCCTAAAAGGCCATAAAACCTATCTAAATAAGGTCATATACTAATAAATACTAAAAATTAACACACACACACATATATATATATATACATATATATATATTATAACCTAGAAAATGTATAAAAGCATACATATATACATTCATATACATATTAAAATATATAAATATAAGCAGTAGCTCATACCCTATATATTCATCTAGGAAGGGGCCTATTCTTCAATACAGGCTTAATGGATATTTTGTCGTTAAGGCCTGAACCCATATTAGCACACATTCATGTGATCCAATCAAGTTCTTTCATTTCAACCTTATTCCTGTAATCCCCACCCCTATGCCCCTGGGCAACAATCTCAATGACCATGAATTTAAACTCATGTGTAACACCAAAAGTTAATACATGTCTAGCCAGTGCATTGGTCTTGGTCTGTAGTGAAATGTCATACATATGTTCCCTAATGCGATCTCTCAATCTCCTTGTAGTCAGATAACACAGTATGCTAGATAGACTATATGGGTAGTATTACAATTGGCAACTAACTTAAAGTACAGCTGCCTTCTAGTGTCAGGTTGTAAAAAGCTACCACTACTAAAGTATCTACATAAATTACAACCACCACAGGGGAAAGTAACATGATTGGAATAGTTCATATAAGGTACCATGACTGGAATAGTTCATATAAGGTACCATGACTGGAATAGTTCATATAAGGTACCATGACTGGAGTAGTTCATATAAGGTACCATGACTGGAATAGTTCATATAAGGTACTACTTCAAGCTCTTGACGAGGTCCACATAAAAGTCTCTTTAGAGACTTTTTATTTTTATAAGCAAAAGTAGAAGCATTTCCTACTACCCCTTGTACCTGTTTATCAGCACACAGAATGTTCTAGTTCTTCAGATAAATATCTAACATTAACTTAATATTACAAGCGTATGTTAATGGCACTCTCATGCAGTTAGGTGTAGATTTCGTTTGTCTCCGATAAGAGCTATTATAAATATATGATTTTATTTGCCATGGTCTGGATCCTTCTTCTGTTTTTGCTTTACATTTTGACTACTTTGTTGAAGGATCAGTTTACCTACATCCTGGTTTCTTTTTCGACTAATATTATAGCGACTATTTTCAACCAATAAAACTTAATTAACAGTGAGGAATTAAGACATATTAAAACACATTTATAAACAGATTATATAGAACAAATTATAAAAACAGATTATAAAAACAGTACAGTCCTAGAACTTAACATAACTAGGGCAAGAGATTTTTTGCCTAGGCAACAACCTTCATTAAAAGGGTTCAAAGTGAGAAAGACACAGCAGGAGTAATACAATAGTTGTAGGCTTTAAAGAGATCAGTAAAGAGGGGACAGTATCAGTCAGGATTTGAGCATGGGCAAAGCCATTGTGATTTTAGGTAGATACGTAGTCGTGTCTTGAAAAGTGGAATGGATGTAAGGGAAGCTTGTTCCAAGAGTTACCAATAGAGTTAGTAAACAGGAAGTCCCCAAATTTGATATTGGTTTTTAGGGTAGAAACAAGTACTCAGTTGGCCAATCGCAAGGGTAAAAGATTTTGATAAGGGCTAATAAGGTTTCTGAGTATGGGAGTATTAGAGAGATGATGCAGGATCTTGTGAGTGATCATGAGTTGCTAAAAAAGAAGCTGGTTTTGCAGTTCAAGCCATCCAAGAAGTCTGAGATCTTTGCAATGGTGGGTATGAAATGAGGCATCAGTGGCAAATCTGACTATGCTGTTATAAGATGTTGCCAACTTATTGATATTGCTTTTGGGGAGGTTTTTATAAATTGGGGCGGCATAGAGGAGGATAGAAATTAGGTGAGTGTGGGCAGTAGTAGTCCTGGCTGAAGGTGAGAGAAAGGGTTTAAGTCTGTAAAGGGAGCCCAGTTTTCTATTAACTGATTTAATAGTTAGGTTGATATGTGTGTCAAAGTTAAGATTGTAATCGACTGTTACCCCTAAAAGTTTCGTGCTTATGTTAGGAGCTATTAAGGTACCATTGTTAGATATGACTGTGAAGTTGATGGCAGGGGATTTCTGAGTGGGGGTGACTAGTAGTAATTTAGTTTGTTTAGGGTTCAGGAGGAGACAGCATTGATGGAACCAGTTTTCAACTAAGGTGAACATTTTTTTTGGGTCCTGGATTGAAGTTGGGAAGGCACGGGGGGGAGGGGGGCACAGATTAAAGACAAATCATCGGCATATTGTATGCAGGTGGTTTGAGGAAGGGAGGTTGTCAGATCATTAATGAAAATAGTAAGAGGAGTGGACCCAAGATAGATCCTTGTGGGACTCCGAGTGTAATAGGCTGGAGAGATGACAGTTCATTGTCCCACAAGACTGCTTGTTGTCTATTTCCTAAGTAGGATTTAAACCATTTGACTGTATGTGTATCTAATGCGAGAGATTTAAGTGGATCTAACAATAGTTCGTGGTTCACCATGTCAAATGTTTTGGAGAGGTCAATAAAAAGGGCAGAGGATAGGAAATTGTTATTTTGATTTTTACTTATACTGCCTGAAAAGGATAAGAGAGCTGTGGTAGTGCTATGATACGGTCTAAAGCCATGTTGGCAGTCTACTAGAAGGTGATTATCGAGGAGATGCTTAAGAAGTTGATGATGAATACATCTCTCCATAATTTTTGCTATAGGTGGAAGTAGGGCTATAGGGTGTAAGTTTGAGAGTTCATTTGAGTTTCCTCCTTTGTGGAGTGGAATATGTGAGACTTTCCAGATATTTGGCATGGAACATTCGGTAATGGTTCTGTTAATTAGGATGGAAATGGGGAAGGCAAATACTCCAGCTAATTTTAGGTATTCCACGGGAAGGAGATCAGCTGATGGGGTGAAAGGCTTAAGTTTCAGAAGTAGGGTGTGTATGAGAGATGTTGGAATGGGCTGTAGATGTAATAGGGGTAGAACATTAGTAGGCACAGGAGGGTTAGAGGAGTACACAGATGGTAAGGAATTGGCCAGAGATTGGACAGTTTCTGAGAAAAATGTGTTAAAAGTGTCAGAAATTTGGATGGAAGAATGCTGAGGCAAATTAGAGGGGGTAGGTGTTTTAGAATGGCCAGGATGAAGTAGTTTATTTATTCCTGACCAGAATTTTTGAGGGTTATGTTGGGTTTGTTGAAATTGTAGGTAATAGTTTTTTTTTTTGTCAAGGAATATGGATTTCTTAGTGGCATTTCTAAGCTGTCTAAAGTTTAAGTGATCATTAGGATTTTTTGTATGCCTCCATTTGGTCCAGATTTTATTTCTAAGTTGCATTGTTTGCCTTGTCTCTTTTGAGAGCCAGGGAGCTGTTTTTTTCCTAATTCTGATTGTACGAGAGGGGGCATGGTGTTCTAGGATTTGTAAGAATTTGTTATTAAAGTATGAGACAGCTTCCTCAAGTGATAAGTATTTTAGGGCGGTCCAATTGCAAGCCCTAAGCTCTGCTTGAAAGTTAACTGGGTTAAAATGTTTTGTGTTTCAGGTGGTTCTGAAATTTACTTAGAGGTTTTTAGTCTAGTTATAAAGGTAAGAGAGTGGTCACTGATATTATCAGGAAGTATGCCAGTTTTATAAAACTGGGGGTTACTGTTAACCAGAATCCAGTCTGGAGTGGTTTGTTTATTGCTAGGTTTGTGTGTTCTTGTAGGATAGATGACGGTTTGATAAAATCCATGAAGGTTTATGTGGGTAGAAGGATTATCAGAAGTACAGCATTTCCAGTCTATATTAAGATCACCAAGGAGTATGGTTTCTTGTGGGAAGTTTGAGGAGAGCCAGCAGAGGATGTTTTCAACAGAATTAATGTTGTTACCTGGGGTGGTGCAAGAGCAGATAATATAAATGGATTTATTAGCATTATTTAGTAGCTTGGACATTAAGATCTTGGCACTGCAAGGTGAGGGATGTGTAATATTTAGGACGGTAAGTTGCAACTCAGATTTAAACAAAATTGACACCCCACCACCCTTTTTGTTTGGGCGGTCTAATCTAATTATGTTATAGCCTGGTGGGATAATATCATTGTCCTTTGTGTTTGGTTTGAGCCAAGTTTCAGTTAGACATAGGATGCCAAAGGAGTATAGGTCTAACAGGGCATGTAGCTGGCTAATTTTGTTATTTAAATTCCGGATGTTAGGGTGGGCTATGAGAAGAGAGTTTTTGATAGAGGATGGGATGCTGGAAGTGGCTAGATGGAAGGATTGGGAATCAGTGATGATAGTGTAGGGGCCTGGGTTTGGATGAATATCACCATGTAGTAGTAGTTACTGTTGGGGAATAAGTGAAAGTTTCAGTAGGTTACCTAGAATAGGGTTAATTCTTTTGGTTTGGAAATACTTAAAGTGGCTTATTCTATGAAACTGGGGATGAAGGTAGGCTGAAGAGGATGTGATGCTACTGTGGGAGTTTGAAATTAAAAGGGAGAGGGGGTAGTTTGTTTTAAGGGAGGATGAAATTTGGTGAAGTGAAGGAATTCATAGCAAGTGAGCTTGTGGGATAGCAGCAGACTGCCAATAATTAATGATAAAAGGAGCAAGTTAGTGTGTGTATTTAAGCTTAGGGTGGCCATAATGAAAGGAGTTTGGTAGAAGATCCAAGGAGAGTGATTTAGTGCTAAGTGAGATACAAGGAGATGGAGTGTGACCAGAGGACCAGTAAGGGGCCGGTCTCTTTATTAAGAAGCAAGTATAAGAGTTGGGGGTGGGTCTAGGCAGAAGAAAGAATAACAGAAACAAATGGGTGTGGATTGTTAAGTATATAATGAGGTTGAGTAAGGTATTGGATTATGTAGGGAGGGGGTGTGGTTATATGAAGTATAAGGGCAGATGCACTGGGGGTGGGTGGAAATTGGGGGTAGGGGAGTGGAGTGAGCCCGCAGGGCGAACGGAGCGGGTAGAGCTATAAGGTGAGTACAGAAGAAAAAAAAGTATCAGCTGTCTTTAGTGCTTTGGCTTTAAAATGTAGAGATTAGTGAGAAACTAAGGGTGAAAAAAGTGCTATTTAAACAAACTAGGAGAAAAAGATTAGGATGGTGTTAGTGAAATGTCCAACTGTTTAAGATGTACTTGCACGTGGGTCATTCCTGGTGAGCAGGCCAGGCAGGAGAAAGTATTTGAATTTGGTGAAACTATAGAACTATCTTCTAAAGAAAGGTGATGCAGCTCACCTACTTGTACATTTTGTTGGTGCCCTCTCCACAAACTAGGTCTAAAATGACCTATGCTACGTTTCCTACTAGTTTCCAATCTAAGTTGTTCAAAGAGGGCATCCGGGTATGCTTGCTTTAAAAACATACTTTTTAAATTATTACATTCTTCTGAGAATTCTCTATCCAAAAAAATCATTTTAGAAGCCCTTACTAACTGCCCTTTAATGGCAGCTCTTTTTTGATGGAAGGGGTGGTTACTGTGAAAGTGCAAAAAGGAATTGGAATATGTAGGTTTCCTATATATCCTTGCTGAGCATCTACCATTGGTCCTATCTTTATATAATAAAACATCAAAAAAGTTAATGGTATCAAGGCCAAATTGAAATGTAAAAATCTAAAAAGGTAGTAAGTAAACTCTTTCATTATTTCCACAAACTGAGTTGCTGAACTGTAATCACCTTTCCAAATAAAGAATGGGTCATCCTGGTAACGAGTGGACCAAGCTACATTGTCCTTTAATAGCTGACTCAAATAAGATTGTTCCCAATATGCCATGACGGAGTTTGCAAAACTTCCGCCACAAGGAGAAGCCATGACAACTCCTGTTTTTTGGAGAAAAAACTCTTTATTAAATAAGAAGAAATTATTTAAAACAAGTTCCAATAACGTTACTATCAAATCTATATTATGTCCTTCAAGGCCTTTTTCTAATAGGAACTCTAGAAACCACTCTTAGCCCAATTATTGGGGTATAATTACATGAAGGTCTTTAATATCAACAGTTAGAATATATATATATATATATATATATATATATATATATATATATATATATATATATATACACACACATACATGCACACACATAATATATATATATATATATATATATATATATATATATATATATATATATACACATACATACACACACCAACAAAAAACACAGCAGAGCTCTCTAAGAAGGCATCAGCCACATCAGAAACTTTATTAGATAAAAAAAAAAAAGTTTTAACTTTAATCACCGTGTTTTCGTCTTGTAGTTACTAGACTTAGTTACATACACATTATTAATAGCAGCAATTTATACTCAATTTCCACCCAAAAAGCATCAATTAAACCCTTTCATCAATTAAGATTTAAAATGACACAACAATCTTTGTAAATATATATATATATATATATATATATATATATATATATATATATATATCATTCTAAAAAATAACCCTCTCAAATAATACGTAATTGCTTTAAACAAACAAAAATATTAATCATATGTTAAAAGCTCTAATTCCCTCATTAAAAAATACATAATCTTATAAAAAACAAATACTTTACGATGCTTGAAAGCATAAAATGAACTTGGAAACTGTCGTTTATAAAGCAAAAACTCCCTCTAATGAACAAATGACATATAAGGGAGGATGGCATAATGGTTAAGGCATTTGCCTTATAAATCAAAGGTGCAGGGTTTGATTCTTACACGGGGTAATTGGCTAGGCTTAAAATGGTCCACAAAGGCAGTTAGCCTAGTACTATGGTTAGGTATATAAAAAATTTATATTCTGTGTTGGCTGATTCTGAACTTGTTTGGGTTGGAAGAGTGAAGGTGTTTGCCTTACAAACACAAGGTGCAGGGTTGGAGTCTCATAAGGGATAATTGGCTAGGCTTAAAATGGCTTGCAAGGGCAGTTAGCCTAGTACTAATCTATGAACCTATGAACCTATTACAATTTCTTATATATACAGCAACCAATATTAACAGCCAGTCTTATGTACACATCATCCAAATCTAGATACCTTATTTAGATATATAAACCAGAGAATGTATGAATCATAATTTGGCATTTCTCGATTTCAACATAGGGGTTAACGAAATACTTTTGTTAAAGGGAGAGTGTCAAAGATACACCTTTCTGGACACTTTTTGTTTTTTTTGCACCAATACATAGTTTACCTGGTATACATTTGTCCCACGATATTTTGCCTACAAGTTTCTGTTTCATTTGTAAGCCAAGTCCTATTTCTGCTTCTGGAGTGTCCCGCTCTCAGTTTTGGCAGGTTGTACCACCCACAGAGTGATGTCACCATACACACCCCCTTCCCTGTCCTCAGTTATTTAAATATGACCCTTTTCCAGTTTCCCATGACTGTTTTTATTCCCAGTGGAAAATACCAACAATGCTGATGGTTCCTATCAAGTTAGCCAGCAAAACTTCTTTCCCCAATGCAATTACTTTAGAATTAAATCATTCACTTGCTACAGTACAAATGAAAGCACCACTTTTCAGGGTCCCCCACCCCAAAAAAAAAAGAAAAAGAAAAGAAAAAAAAATTTTCCGAAGGGGGAAAAAAACATAAATGCATAGATAAACTCGTTATAGCTTTCTTTTGAGCACTCCCTTGCATAGCTCTTAATTTATTTGCATGAGTCATGCTTAAAGTGGCTGAACATTTACATACTGATTTCATTATTTTTAATTATTTATTTTAAAATGTCACTCGATGCAAGTTGTCAGGGGTTGCAAGTGCCGATGGTGTGCGAGTGTTGTGTGGTCAGAGCAGAGTGTTATATGTTGTGATTTAACTGTAGCAAGGTGTTTACTGCTTGTTGCATTACTAGTAAACAGCTTGCTACAGTTTAATGGAGATGATTTTCCTATCAGCTGTTCTCAGTAGGATCTAGGTGCACATAGTGTGAGACTCGAGAATTCAGTACTGACATATTTATTTATTTTACTAAGAGTATGACAGGAAGGTGGGAGTTGCTCCTTGAACTGAGTGAGGGGACTTGGGAGTGCAGTACCAGTAATCTCTCTCTCTCTTTTTCTGTTGGCCGAGTTCTGCTAGCTGATTGTGACAGTTTGTAATGTACGGCTCCAATTTCAGCACCTTGAACAGATGGCGTTAACGGCAGCCATAATGGGACCTCTTAGCTCAAGAAATCAATGCAAAACTTAAAATAAAAAGCCCCAAAATAAGGATGGAGTTTAATTACTGTTCTTTTAAAACTTGAAAAGTAGCTAAAATAACATGAAATGAAAGTGGGATAAGAGACCTTGGGACACAGGTGGACAGTAGTCTCTCCTTTGATAATCACATTGCCACAATAGTCAGGGAATCTTTCTACGTGGCACACCTCTTCACAAAAGGTTTCTCATCCAGGAAAAAAGAGGTCATTGTTCCTCTCTACTCACTCATTAGACCCATTATAGAGTACAATGCCCCTTTTGGTATGTACCTCATAAGACATCTACAACAACTGGAAAGGCCACAAATACCTCACAAAGAGGATTACTGGCCTCAAACAGATGCCCTACGCAGACCATCTCAAAAAACTCCAGCTTTACTCTGTCGCATATCGTCAGGTGATCTCTGCCCAACATACAAAGCTATGTCAAACCCAGAGCTGTTGGACATTCTCCACTTAAAGAAATCCCAATCCCTCCGAGCTAGGGACCTAAACCTTGTCACCACAATAAACAGAACATGCTGGAGGGATAGATTCCTGTCCCAGAGACTTCCCATACTCTGGAACAAACTACCTATCTATATCAAACAAAGCTCCTCATTAGAACTCTTCAAGAAAAATCTTGATGATCGGATGGGAGATAGGAAATTCACCCCGGGGATCACTTCTGTGGCTCTGCTTGACAGGAGCACAGGAAAATAATTTTCTTGGGTGGCAAATGCCAGGGTTCCGTTTGGCTAGGCTTATATAGGCCCTAGGGTCAACAGCCTAGTACCTACCTATAAACTTATGATCTGTGTCAGCATGCATTTTATGAAGAATATGAACGTTGAAACTCAAAAGCCCATCATTATGTATTGACATCACATTTCGGTGATTTGTTCAGAAAACCACAAATTTTATAACGAGCATACTAAACATATGAGAAGAAATCTGGGCATTCTACAAAAATCTGGATAACTGAGGGATACGGCTCTAACATTCTCTAACTCCTCACTTTCAGTTAAAACACTTGAGACCAGTTGGTTCACTCTTGTCTCCCCTGTTTTACGTTTTCCCATAAGCTCTGAAAGATGGAAATGGAAGGACTGTTAGGGAAAAGCATAAAGTTCACCAAGTAAATCGACCACTAAGCTTTTACGATGGCATCATATATTCTCATTAGCATTTAATGCAAGCAAAAGGAAAATTTGATATTTAAATGTTTTACATTGATGTTTTGATTTATTTTTAAAGGCAGTTTCAGTCTGGTAGTGGAGGCCTTCCACATTGTGAGGAAGGGGGTACCGGTGAAATGTCTAAAACTTGAAGGTGGGAGATGGGGCCCCATTCATGCTGAACATTGCTATTTTGGTTGCTTTGATGCTGTTGTTGGGGTTTGGGGCAAGGGAATCCCCTACACAGGAGAGCAAAGTGATGTTTAATTTCCTTGTACTAGAAAATTGTTTTAAAGCAACTGTGACAGTTCTTGTAGCAGCTGTTGTTTTATACTACACAAACAAGCAAGTTATAGTAGTGGTTTGTGCAGTGTTTTACAGGAGTAGTTACTAATATTTATTTTATGCATAATTCATAGGTTTATAGACGGTTACTAAGCTAACAGCCCTTGAGCCCTTACACGTCTAGCTGTATTAATCTCGAATTGCCCCAGTCGTCAGTGGTTTGGTGAGTGGAGTTCTCAGAGATAAGAGTCTATGGTAGTTAATACTGATGTCCTCTGTCCAGGAGGGACATGGGGGCCAGCCCTTGGAGTTAATTTGTGGTCACCCATCCATTGATCTAGGTTGCTTTTGAAGAGGGGTCAGGGAGGAGCTCTGTTTCAAGTGAATTGGAAGCTTGTTTCAGAGAAGTGACAGTCTCTAGGAGATGTATCTATCTCTCCAGCAAGGCCTATTCATGTCAGGGGCTAGGTAAAGATATCTGGAGCGAGTAACCCTCATGCAGTTTGATTTACATCAGGGCAGGGCCAGAGAATACCCCTTAGCAACCTGTAGGAGACAGAATACAATGATAGAGCTTTCAGCCTTTCTGTGTAAAACTTCTTTTGTGTCTCATATGATTTCTTGGTGAGAAATCTATGTCATCTCTCCAGTTTTTTTGTAGATGTCTGGTGAGGTACATGTAAAAGGGAGCATTGTACTCAATTATTGGTCTAATGAGAGCAGAGTATAATGGAATTATAACATCCTTAGATCCATATGCAGTGCCCCTACTTATAAGATGGGCCACATAGAATTATTTCCTTACTACTGTGGTTACGTGATGGCCAAAGGTCAGATTGTTGTCAATCTGAGTGCCCAGATCATGTACCACTAGGTCTATACTTAAGGGGGTGCTGTCTATAATGTAGTTAAAAGGGATGTCAGCTTTCCCAAAGGGAATAATAACTCATTTTTTTTGCATTTAGCTTTAATCCATGGCTTTGGCACCAATCATTTGTCTGCGTTAACCCTGCTTGCAGTATACTGACCTCATTGGGAGACTCAATGATTGGCCCCACTTTGCAATTGTCAGTGAACTTGATTAGCCACAGGCCATACAGGTTTTACTGGATTTCTGAGAAATAAATTCTGAACAGTAAGAGGCCCAGCTCACAACCATGTGGTACACCAATGATGACTGGTCTTTTGCTACAGGTGAACTCACCCACTTTGACACTATGTGCCCTGTCGGTGAGCCAGTTGGCTACCCATCTGGTAATGTAGGGGTTAATTCCCAAATGGGAGAGTTTCTCTATAATACATAAGTGGGGGATTGTATAAAATGAATTGGCTATGTCAGGACAGGTGGTATGGATCGTCTTTCCCTCGTCCAGAGCCTTGTTAACTTTCTCGAAGAATTTAACCTTATTGAACAAGCATGATCTACCTTTAACATATCCGAACTGGGTTGGGTCCACAGTTTGGAGATTACCTATGTCCTTGTTAATAAGGTCTCTGCCTTTTTTTTAATTTCTCCAAGTCTTTTGGGTTTCTAATACCACGACAGGAATGGACCCCATTCCTAAGTCAAAGTATGATTCAAGTTCATGAAATTTGTATTGTTTCACTTTTTGAAGTTAGCTAGAAGTGCTCTTTGCACTACCCATAATTTGCCCAGTAATGACTCTTTCTGCAATTTCGTTTGGAATTACCTGCATCATTAGCATATCTAGCTATGACTGTAAATTCTGTTTTATGAGACCCATAACTCCTACTACTATTGGAACTATCTAGGTATCCTTCTTCCACACTGCCCTTGCTTCTACCTGCAAATCCTCGTACTTTATCACTTTGTGTCTCTTTCTTCATCAGACACTGTAGTCAGTTTCAATGATACTTTTGTCTTCTTTTCATGGACTGCTATATCTGTAAGACCACTATATCTCTTTTTCTTGCATCTATTTTTTGAACTGTTGTTAATGGGTGATCCTGTGATATAAACTTAATTTTCTGTAATGCTTCATGGCTCATGTTTACAGTGTTTTTAGGGTCCTTCTATATTATAATGTTTGCACAATGCAATAGTCTTGCCACATTATGTCTTTCAGTATACAGTCCTTCTGCCATTAGTATATCACAACCAGCGGCAGGATGCACAACTGTTTCCAGTTCTGTTTTACAAAACCTACAGTCCTCTACATTCCTTTGTTTAACACCATACCTACCCATCACTTCCTCATCCACTCTGTTCCCTTCTTGCATGACATCTGGAAAGAGGAAGGAGGACAAGGAGAGCTGGTAGTGGAATGAAGAAGTGCAGGAGAGTATACAGAGAAAGAGGTTGGTGAAGAAGAAGTGGGATTGTCAAAGAGATGAAGAAAGTGGACAAGAGTATAAGGAGATGAGGTGCATGGCAAAGAGAGAGGTGGTGATGGCTAAGGATAAGGCGTATGAAGAGTTGTATGAAAGGTTGGACACTAAGGAGGGAGAAAAGGACCTGTACCAATTGGTTAGACAGAGGGACCAAGCTAGTAAAGATGTGCAGCAGGTAAGTGTGATAAAGGATGATGAGGGAAATGTACTCACAAGCGAGGAGAGTGTGTTGAGCAGATGGAAAGAGTACTTGGGCTGATGAATGAAGAGAATGAGAGGGAGAGAAGGTTGGATGATACGCAGATAGTGAATCATGAAGTGCAGTGGATTAGCAAGGAGGAAGTAAGGATAGCTTTGAAGAGGATGGAGAACGGAAAGGCTGTTGGTCCAGATGACATACCTGTGGAAGCATGGAGGTGTTTAGGTGAAATGGCAGTGGAGTTTTAACTAGATTGTTTAATGAAATCTTGAAAAGTGAGAGGATGACTGAGGAATGGAGAAAAAGTGTTTTGGTACCGATTTTTAAGAATAAGGGTGATGTGCAGAGCTGTTGTAACTACAGAGGGATTAAACTGATCAGTCACAGCATGAAGTTATGGGAAAGAGTAGTGGAAGCTAGGTTAAGAAGGGAGGTGATGATTAGTGATCAGCAGTATGGTTTCATGCCAGGAAAGAGCACTACAGATGCGATGTTTGCTGTGAGAGCGTTGATGGAGAAGTACAGAGAAGGTCAGAAGGAGTTGCATTGTGTCTTTCTGGATTTAGAGAAAGCATATGACAGGGTGCCTAGAGAGGAGTTGTGGTATGAGGAAGTCAGTAGTGTCAGAGAAGTATGTAAGAGTGTTACAAGATGTGTACGAGAGTAGTGTGACAGCGGTGAAGTCTGCGGTGAGTGTGATGGATGTGTTTAAGGTGGAGGTGGGATTACATCAAGGATCAGCTCTGAGCCCTTTCTTATTTGCAATGGTGATGGACAGGTTGACAGACGAGATCATACAGGAGTCCCCGTGGACTATGATGTTTGCAGATGACATTGTGATCTGTAGTGAGAGTAGGGAACAGGTGGAGGAGACCCTGGAGAGGTGGATATATGCTCTAGAGAGAAGAGGAATGAAGGTCAGCAGGACTAATATGTGTGTGTGAATGAGGAGGAGGATAGAGGAATGGTAAGGATGCAGGGAGTAGAGGTGGAGAAGGTGGATGAGTTTAAATACTTGGGATCAACAGTTCAGAGTAATGGTGAGTGTGGAAGAGAGGTGAAGAAGAGAGTGCAGGCAGGATTGGTTGGGTGGAGAAGAGAGTATCAGGAGTGATCTGTGACAGACGAGTACCAGTAAGAGTGAAAGGGAAGGTCTACAAGAGGATAGTGAGACCAGCTATGTTAAATGGGTTGAAGACAGTGGCATTGACAAAAAGGCAGGAGGCAGAGCTTGACGTGGCAGAGTTGAAGATGTTAAGATTTGCACTGGGTGTGACGAGGATGGACAGGATTAGGAATAAGTATATTAGAGGGTCAGCCCAGGCTGGAAGGTTTGGAGACAAAGCCAAAGAGGCAAGATTACGTTGGAATGGACATGCTGAGGAGTGATGCAGAGTATATTGAGAAAAAGATGCTAAGGATGGAGTTGCCAGGTAAGAGGAAAAGAGGAAGGCCTAAGATAAGGTTTATGTATGTGGTGAGAGAGGACATGCAGGTGGTTGGTATGACAGAGCAAGATGCAGAGGACAGGAAGAAATGGAAACAGATGATCTGCTGTGGGGACCCCTAGCGGGAGCAGCCGAAAGAAAAAGAAGAAGAGAATGTGCTGCCTTGTCTGCACCAAAGGCTTGAGATATTTTAGTGTGTGTCTGGAACACTTTGGCTAAATGTATATGCGTGGTACTTTTAGCGACAGTACATGCACAGGTGAATGAATTGCAAGACCATAACATTTTTACATGGCCACTACAAAAATATCAATATCATCAGTCAAAATACTTTAATGTACTTTTTCCTTTTGTGTTTCAGACCATCTTGAGGTTGCAGTTCCAGTAAGCTTTAGCCAAGTCATACATTTAGGGTTTTAGTTCTTGCAGGGGAGGTGTTCATCTCATCCAACCTCAGTTTCTACACCTGTCCTCTTGGGAAACTGATATCTGTGGTTCTTCAGATTTTCACTGACTTTGTTTTTTCATAGCTGTTCCAAGTCTGTTACAAACCCATAGATAGGGCACTTAAAACTGTATACGTAGCTTTATCATAATTTTCTGCAGATATCAATCTCCACTGAAAGTTCACAGTTTCTTAATGTTTACCACAACAACTAAAAGGTTGACTAAATATATAAAAAATATAGTTACGTAATTCTCAGTTTGTGGTAACAGAAGCCTGAGTCAATTGATTTGCATGTTAATTATTTTAAAATTGCTGCAGTCAGCCTTGGCTTTCTGTTAAGTGTTTTTGTTCTTGGACAGCCTGGATTAAAGAATGGGTACCAGCAGGGGTGATAATGGTCATGCCCAACTTGATGTGGTGCTAAGTGCATTGGTTTCTGGTCTGGTAGTGATTCTCAATTCAATGAATGAGATGTTTAAAATGTCTTATTAGTTTAAATGTATGTATTTATTTGAATGTGTTAACCAATGTAATCTAGTCATGAATTCATCACAAAATAGTAAATTCATGTATTGCCTAGGTACACCCTGTGGAAAGACAATGCTTGACTTAATTGTTTGGGGGTGGGTATGCAGTTTTATGAAATGATACATGTGTCACTTTCTACTGAATTCAGCTTAGTTGTGGAACTCACAGTCATAATGGAAGGTTGGATAAGAGGTAAATACAGCTTTTTTTTATAATTTACTACTTTTTAAAGAATTTTACTGTTTGTGGTTGGTGGCAATTGGCTTATAAATGGCTGTCATGATTTGCTACAGACGAGTTGAATTTTGGAGTAAATTTTACATTTCATGGCTATATTCTGGTTTTAAGCTGTTATGTAGCGTTTGTGCAAGTCATTCTGAGAAGCAGTCAGCTTTGTAGGAGATGACTCACTACACACTTGGATAGTACAGGTAAGTGAACATTTTTATGTTTCAGAGATTCTTATTTAAACCTTGAATTATTTTTGACATCTCTTCTTTTTGGTTTAATTACTGGGAAATTCAAATAGAAAGTATCTCTAATGTTCTACTTCTTTTTTTCCATGTTGTATGGTTTATATAGTGCAAAGGTTTGAAAGATGGAAATGGAAGGACTGTTAGGGAAAAGCATAAAGTTTTCACCAAGTAAATTATAGGTTTAATTTTTTACAGGTGGCTAGTTTTCCTGCAGAGAGAGAGAGAGAGAGTGTGTGTGTGTGTGTGTGTGTGTGTGTGTGTGTGTGTGTGTGTGTGTGTGTGTGTGTGTGTGCGTGTGTGTGTGTCTGTGCGTGTCTGTGTGTGTGTGTCTGTGTGTGTGTGTGTCTGTGCGTGTGTGTGTCTGTGCGTGTGTGTGTGTGCGTGTGTGTGTGTGTGTGTGTGTGTGTGTGTGTGTGTGTGTGTGTCTGTGCGTGTGTGTGTCTGTGCGTGTGTGTGTGTGTCTGTGTGTGTGTGTGTGTGTGTGTGTGTGTGTGTGTGTGTGTGTGTGTGTGTGTGTGTGTCTGTGTGTGTGTGTGTGTGTGTGTGTGTGTGTCTGTGTGTGTGTGTGTGTGTGTGTGTGTGTGTGTGTGTGTGTGTGTGTGTGTGTGTGTGTGTGTGTGTGTCTGTGTGACTGGCTATTTTCTCCCTGACTGGTTGCGAGTCTGATTTTCCAGGAGGCTTGCCATGTTCTCTCTGCTTTACTCTGCAAGATTTTAGCTGAAGTGAGAACATGTAGTCATTGTTGAAGGTTTTACTGTGTCTTATTAGTTAAGTATTTTTATACAATATTTACTGTGTTTTCCTTTTGTAGATAGTGACAGTAAGTTTAGGACTAGTTCTTGGGGCGGGGGGTGAAACCTGAGTTCTGACGTCACCTGTGGTAGCAATAATGGTCATGTTTTATTGCTTAGATACTGGGTAGGTTGTCCTGCTGAATCATCTGAAACAACTTCACACAAAAACATGGCTCCAGTAAGATGTTCTGGTACATTCTTACAAGCCTGAAGGATGCTATAGGTTTGTGTACATTTTTATGTTTTGAGAGATTATTTAAATTTTCTGCAATTACTTATGTCAAGTCTTGAATTTGGGATATATGCTGTAGGAATAAGTACGTATAAATTATGTATTCAGTGTAGTTATGTGCTATGTTTTATGCATAAGTAACAGATTCTAACTTTATACTAGCTTAATGACTACCGGGGTCCTTACAAGTCCAAAATGAGTGATAATTTTAAATATTACCATATTTCACTTAAAAATTAATAGGATTTTCATCAACATGCATTTCCTAAAGACTAAAAGCCGTGAACTCAAATGTCTGACATTACTGACTGACTGAAATCTTCAGTGATTTACCAGAAAAATCAAAACATTTAATAAGGAGGTTATAATATGAGGCAAAATCAGGGATCTTTGAGAGATATAAAGTAGTCAATCTCCAGCAATATTGTTTTTCAGCCTGATGTGGTGTGGGTGGCCATTTACTTCCATGGATATCTGCATGTAATTTTGTGTGTGTGGGGGGGGGGGGGGGGTTGCCAACTAAATTGGCTATACCAGCTTATTTGAACAGGGAGGACTTGTATCACATATCATGAGACAGCTTGTATACCATTATACACTGCACTTGACTACTAATTTTTAATTTCAAAGTGATAATGCTATGTGCTTTTTTCTCCAGGGGAGAGATGTAGGTTTTGGTTTAGTTTTCCTGATTACTTTGAGTTTGGTTTTCATTTGGATAGTTGGTGCAATCACAAGTTGTATATGTGGTATATTATATTATATTATATTATATTATATTATATTATATTATATTATATTATATTATATTATGGTATTGTATATTAGTGGAGTGTAGGCAGAGGCAACATTTGTAAGGACAAGCATGATTTTTTTTACTGACATCTGACTTCTGGGAAATTTATGGCAGTTTCTATAAGGTAAATGTAAGCTAGTATAATACATAGACGAACTGCAGTATGAAGTGAGGAAAAAACAAAGTTGTTGCTTAGCTAGTTAAAGTTAGGAAATGAGTGAAAAGGGGAGCAATGATGTGTAAGGTAAGAACAGGAACTCGTTCATATTTAAGAATGTTGTTATCCTGGGACTGAGTAAGAACAGATTTGGCTAAGAAGGATTTCAGAATGGTTTTAATACCCTGGAGAATGGATATAGGTAAGGAGTTTTAGGGCTTAGCAACTTGGTATAAATATAGACCATACCCAGCAGATATGATAGGTTTGTGGATGGAGAGAAGGTTTTTTTTTTCCTCGCTGGATCATAATGACAGAGTCCAAACATAGTTGAATACAATGGCATTTAGTGCCAGACAAGCAGATATATGCTGGATAACTTTAAAGGCCGGAATAAACTGTGTGCATGTTAGTTGACGGGATAGTTTTAAGCAATTTAAGCTTTCAGTGATATAAAATAGTGAGTTCTGCAAGAGGTATTTCTTGTAAACGTTGCCACTTTATTATAGCATTGCTCAAATTTTGCTTTTTGTGATGCCTGGAGAGTTAGTAAGAATGGCAGCACCATAAAATAGTGAGAGTTATGTTAGTGAGATATTTTTTGGATCTGTAAAGCATTCATAGTTTTGGCGATTTTTTTATGTAGTTTTGTATATGTATGTCCAATGTAAGATTTAGGTTTAGGGGTAAGTACAAGGCTAGCTACCATTGCAGGCCATTTTAATTCTAATCAGTTTCCATTTTTGCATTAGAAATAACCTATCTCATTTGGTTAGAGACTGGCCTTACCCATCCCATGGCTGATAATTATATATGACACCTAATGAGAATAACTGGGATCATACCATAGATAATTTGTGGAGACCCATACATAGGATAAAGCATTCAGGAGCTGCATCTGTCCATTAATAATGCAGGCGACAATCCTGGGGTAACTTTACTGCTTCCCATCCATAGATCTAGGTTACACTTGAAAATGGACAGAGATGAACTTTGTTTTATGTGGATGGGGAGTCTGTTCCATAGCAGTGGTATCTTCTGCGAAATATGAGGTTTAGCTCCCTAGACTGAGTATTTCTGAGGCTATTTGACTTACTGATGTGCAGTAAATCCATCAAGAATTGGTTGGAGGATGTCTTCTCTGCCGGCCACAGGTCATGTCTTAGCAGTCTGTAGGGTGTCAAGTATAGTAACAATGCTTCAGTCGGTCCATTTAAGACATGTTGTTTCAGTTTTGTATCCTTTTATTAAGGTGTCTTTGTGGGTTTTCCAGTTGTTGCTTGTGTCTGAAAGGATACACACCAAATGGGGCATTATATGCAATGACTGGCCCAATGAGGGCTGAGTAAAGGTGTCAATGATGTTCTGAGACCTAGACACAATCCCTTTGTTTAGAATCTGTGCAGTATAGAAGGTCGTTCCTACAGCAGTAGACACGTTAGTCAGAAGTTAGGTCACTGTCCACATACGTTCCCAAATCCTGAACAACTGGATCACATCTTAGGGGCATACTGTCAATGTGGTAGTTCCCTTGGGCAGATGACTTCCTAAAAGTTACAGTCATGCATTTTTTGGCATTTACTGTCAGGCCATGATTTTGATACCAGTTATTTATTTCAGACAAACCTTCCTGCAGGATGGCAAAACCACTTGGGGATTCGGTGACTGTTCCAAGCTTGCAATCTTATACACTTTTACCGTTATTATTAGTATTATCACTATCACTATTAGTCAGGCTTAGTTTTTATCATCCACTACCCTCCATCATTACTTGCTGTTGGAAGTGACTTCAGATGCTGCATTATTAAGTGAGAGATTTCAAATTTTGTTTCTCATGAGAGAGTGATCTGGGGGAAAAAGTATTAGTTTATTTTTTGGGTGGTTGAGCATGACTTGTGAGTTACAAAGCCATGTTTCATTGGTTGTTACAGCTTCCTGAGTAATGTTTTGGAGATGTGCTAAATTATCTGATGTGCATACGAGTATGGAATCATCAGAGTATTGCATTAGGAAGGCCTGTTGTGTGGGTGTGTGGAGAGTGTTGCTCAGAATGTTAAAGAGGAGGAGACAAAGGATAGAGCCTTGTGGTACACAGGTGGTGACTGGGAGGTATGGTGAGATGGTGGAGTGCCATTTTACTGAATGATACCTACTGGAGAAGTACCTTTTGAACCACATCAAGCTGTGTTGTGATAGACCTAAAGTGGACATTTGAAGTAAAAGTTTGCTGCAATAAATTGTATTCAGGCCTTTAGACAAGTATAGAAATGGAGGGAGACTAGTTTGTGATTAACTTTATTCACAGTCTCTATAAGGGTTAGAAGTGCAATGTTAGTCTTATGGGAGCTATGGAAGCTGTGTTGTGTTAAGGATAGCACTTCCTGCATGAGATACTTTAGCAATTGTTTTTGAGTACAATTTTTAAGTATTTCAGAGATAGTGAATTTATCATAATGGTTAAGATCTTCACCTCATACACACAAAGTTACATGGTTTGAATCAGACCTCAGGTTATTGGTTAAGCTTAAAAAGGCCATTCAGTGCAATTAGCCTACAATTTTCCTGTGAACTTAAGATTACTATAGGTCTAAAGTTAGTAAAGTCTGTTGTATTTCCTCCTTTGTACAGAAAGATAATAGGATCATAGGAGATTACTAGGCTAATGGCTCTGGGGCCCTTACAAGCCTAGCCAAGAGTTTATCCCCAAAAATAAACCTCAGTCAGCACCCATCACCCCTGTCAAGGAGGGACTCATGTGGAACCCCTGGGACAAATTTGTGGTTTCCCACCCACTCATCAAGACTGCGCTTGAAGAGGGTCAGTGAGGTGCTCTGTTTGATATGTATGGGAAGTCTATTCCAGAGATGAAGCAGCCTCTGGGAGACAAACTTGTCTCTCCAGCAGGTTTTGTTGATGTTGCATATTATATTCAGGTCTTTCAAGTGGGTAGTGCATAAGGAGTTAGATTTACGGATATGGAGCATCTCTAGTAGGGCAGAGTCTGAGATTGCCTTATAAGCGAGACAGAGCACCCCTGAGCAATCTGTATGATTCCAAACAGAGTGATAGTAATTTCAGCCTGTCCACAGAGGACAGGTGTTGGAGGCCATGGATTCTCTTTGTGAGGTATTTCAGTGTCTTATCCTGTTGGTGCAGATGTTTGGAAAGGTACATACCAAATGGGGTGTTATACTCAATTATTGGTCTAATGGGGAAGGAGTATAGAGAGGTAATAACCTCCCTTTTTCTGGATGCAATTCCTTTACTTATGAGATGAACCAAGTAAAAGTCTTTTCTGACCATTGCTGATGATCGAATGGTCGAATGTGATATTATCAACCTGAGTGCCCAGGTCTTTCACCACAGGTGGTGTGCTTAGGGGGTTGCCGTTGATGTGGTAATCAGTAGGGGCTATATTTTTGCCAAATGGTATGGTGATACATTTTTTTGCATTTAGCTTGAGGCCATGACTTTGGCACCAGTCATTAGTTGCTGTGAAACCCTCTTGCAGTATGTTTACATTATTTAGGGAGTCAGTGACAGCACCCAACTTACAGTCATCTGCAAACCTGGTCAGCCACAGGCCTTTTGTCTTTGCTGGACCTCTTATAAGTAGATGCCAAACAGTAGGGGTCCCAGGAGAGATCCATGGGATCACCGCTAGTGACAGGTCTGCTATTAGTCGGTGAGCCAGTTGGCAATCCACCTGATGAGAGAAGGATTTACGCCAAGTTGTGTTAGCTTTTCGATGATGCCCAAGTGGGGGATTGTGTCAAAGACCTTAGCCAGGTCAAGGTAAGCTGCATGTACTGACTTTCCCCTCACCCAGGGCCTTGATGGCTGTCTCAAAGAAGTCAGCCAGGTTCAACAAGCGAGATGTGCCTTTGACGAATCTGAACTGGGTGGAGTTAAGTGCTTGAAGAGTGCCTATGTCCTTGTTTATGAAATCAATAATAATACGTTCCATGGCTTTACTGATCAGACTTGTCAAGCTGATGGGGTGATAGTTTCCAGGGCCAGTAGTGGCATCACCTTTGTGCAAGAGGATGACAATAGCAGTTCTCCACTCTGCTGGAATGAATTCTGTACTTAGGCTGTGGTTGAATAGTTGTATGAATTTTTTCAAAGAAACATAACATGGGATTCCTGCATTGACCTATTTATAAGGAATGCAACAGGATAGGCAATGCTATTTGCTGCTATTTTACGGTACTCACTTGGAAGGTTATCAACTTAATGTGAGCATGGTTTGAGTTTAGGAGATGTTTTACATTACATAGGATGAGAGTACAGGTTTGAAGGTGAATTAGACATAGTGATATGTGGCTGTTGGGCAAGATTGGAATTAGATGTGGAAATCCTTGGGTAGGAACACTGTACTATCTATGAAATAAGAGATTAATTCTATTGCAGGTTTGAGTGAGAAGTTATTGGTAGAGGGATTATGGCTGAATTTTTGACCAGGATGTAAGATTTCCTTAATAGACAAGGGTTGCAGAACATATGTGTGTGAATAAGAGGGAGGATAGAGGAATGGTGAGGATGCAAGGAGTAGAGGTGGCGAAGGTGGATGAGTTTAAATACTTGGGCTCAATAGTTCAGAGTAATGGTGAGTGTGGAAGACAGGTGAAGAAGAGAGTACAGGCAGGATGGAGTGGGTGGAGAAGAGTGTCAGGAGTGATTTTTGACAGACGAGTACCAGTAAGAGTGAAAGGGAAGGTCTACAAGAGGGTAGTGCGACCAGCTATGTTATATGGGTTGGAGACAGTGGCATTGACAAAAAGGCAGGAGTTAGAGCTGGATGTGGCAAAGTTAAAGATGTTAAGATTTGCACTGGGTGTGACGAGGGTGGACAGGATTAGGAATAAGTACATTAGAGGGTCAGCCCAGGTTGGAAGGTTTGGAGACAAAGCCAGAGAGGCAAGATTACATTGGTTTGGACATGTACTGGGGAGGGATGCTGAGTATATTGGGAAAAAGATGCTAAGGATGAAGCTACCAGGTAACAGGAAAAGAGGAAGGCCTAAGATAAGGTTTATGGATGTGGTGAGAGAGGACATGTAGGTGGTTGGTGTGACAGAGCAAGATGCAGAGGACAGGAAGAAATGGAAACAGATGATCCGCTGTGGTGACCCCTAATGGGAACAGCCAAAAGAAGATGATGATTAACTACTGTTCCGAATGTTGTTGTATTACAGCTTTTTTTGTTTTTATTTATTTGCTTTTTAGTACAGATGTGGAACATTCTAAAGTTTTCGAGGTACTCTGATGTTTCATATTTTTACCATTCTTTGCATGCAATTTCTTTATCCTGCTTTAACATTCTACTCTTTTTGGATAGCCAAATTGCATTATTTGTTTTTAGACTCTTCCTTATAGGAGGTGCAAGGCAATTCAGAAAGGTTGCAATGAATTCATTTACATCATCATCTAATGGGAGGTTTTTTTGGATATTCCGGTTAATAGATGATAGTGTAGCAATGAATATGTCTGGGATAAACTTGGTCAGGTTGCATGTTCTTTTATAAACATGTTGTTTAAGTGGATGTGTGATAGACACATATCCACTCAGATACTAACAACCCCTCACACCCGTCTGCACTGTGAGTACTCCCACAGGAGTGGACAGCTGACCATGTTTTTTTCTCTTAGAGCAACATTTTACTCTCCTAAGCATATATAGTTATGTACACATATATATATCTATATATATATCTATATATATTTTTTATTTTATTTATTTATTTATTTTACATTTGTTGACCGGGCTAGTCCAACTGGATATATTTCCATTTTCAGTAGAGGCCCGGGGAGAAAAGCTCCAGCATAGCTCAAAATGAAATATCAAATTATAAAACACATTAGAAAATAATAAAACACATAAAATAGTAAGTATTTAGAATAAGGATGAAAGGTTTTTAAAAAGTACAATAATAAAAAGGTGAGTATAAAGTCATGTCAGTCACATAATCATATGATATGAAAGGATACACTAGAGTTCATTGTAGTTAACTTAAATATTTGTGGTTATAAAAGTTTTACAATGTCCAGATTTAGAATACAGAGAGGTATATAGATTGTGATTATATATCCATAGGCAGTAAGAAGATAAAGTAGGATAGGTAGTAGATTAATCAGGGTTCGTGCAGGGGCATAGCCAGAGAGATTTTAGGTGACGTTTGAGTTTTTGCTTAAAGAGTGACAGAGAAGGTAGTAGTGTTAAGTCGGTAGGTAGAAGGTTCCAGTGTTTCCCAACAGTATTGGAGAATAGGCTGTCACCTGACAAGTTATTGGACTTACTTATGCTAGCACGTAGTTTGCTAGAGGAGCGTAGGGAATTTAGATTATTATAAGGAGTAATTAGGTTAGCAAGTATTGGAGTATGATTTGGTTTGTAAAATATTTTATGAGCAATGGTGAGTTGGGAATAAGTTATCATGTTAGGGAGTTCAAGCCAGTCTAGCTGGTTAAGGTTCAGACAGTGGTGTGTTCGAAATGCATTTCCAGTGGCAAATCTGGCAATATTGTTGTAGGAGTTAGACAGTTTGAGAAGATTATTTTTCTTTAGGTTAGTATAAATGGGAGAAGCATAGAGAAGAGTAGAGACTAAGTGAGAGTGGGCAATAGTGGTTCTAGCTATGGGAGTTAAGAAGGGTTTAATTCGATATAAGGAGCCCATTTTTCTGTTCACTGTTTGAATGGTGTTATTTATATGGTTATCAAAGTTGAGGTTGTTGTCAATTGTAACTCCTAATAGTTTGGTAGTAGGATCAGGAACGATGAGGGTACCATTGTTAGACTTAATAGAGAAGTTTATGGGAGAGGACCTATTGGTAGGTGTGAAAAGTAGAAGCTTGGTTTTTGGCGTTTAAAAGGAGACAGCGTTTCAGGAACCAGTCTTCTACTGAGTTGAATACTTTCTGAGTTAGAAAGTATAGATCAGACGTGGTGTTGGCAGAACATATAAGTGTGGAATCATCGGCATATTGAATACAGGTGGCTTCAGGGACTGCTATATGAAGGTCGTTGATGAATAGTGAGAAAAGAAGAGGTCCTAAAATGGAGCCCTGGGGAACTCCAAGGGTGACTGGTAGGTGGGATGAAAGTTTGTTTTCCCAGAGAACTGCCTGCTGTCTATTGTTAAGGTAAGACTTGAACCATTGTATAGCTCGTGTATCTAGAGCAAGAAGTTCAAGAGTATTTATAAGCAGTGGATGGTTAACCATATCAAAAGTCTTTGAAAGGTCGATGAAGAGAGCAGAGGAGAGGATGTTATTATTACGATTCCTATATATGGAGTCAGTAAAAGAGAGTAGAGCAGTGGTAGTGCTATGAAATGGCCTAAAGCCATGCTGGCATTTAGCCAGTATGTCATGTTTAGTAAGGTGTTCTAATAGCTGGTGGTGAATGCACTTTTCCATGATCTTTGCTAGAGGTGATAGCAGGGCTATTGGTCTATAATTAGAGTAGTCATAGGATTTACCTCCTTTATGTAGGGGGATGATGTGGGAGATTTTCCAGATGTCTGGAATACTTCCTTCATTAATGGTTCTGTTAAGTAGGATGGATATGGGGAAGGCCATAACTTTGGCTGCTTTTGTAAGTATTCAGAAGGCAATTGGTCGGCTGAAGGAGTGCAAGGTTTAAGTTTTAATAAGATTCTATAGATGAAAGTGGTTGAGATAGGCTGAAATGTAAATGTAGGTAATGATCCAGCTGAGGAAAATGGGATCCTTCTGTTATCAGTTGAAAGCTGACTAGCTAGGGATTGTATAGTTTCTGTAAAATAGGTGTTGAAGTTGTTGGCTATTTGATTTGGGGTATTATGATCAGCATCATGAGGGGCTGGTGTGCTAGAGTGGCCAGGGTTAAGGAGCCTATTAATGTTAGTCCAAAATTTTTGAGGATTGTTCTGGTGTGTTTGTTGTAGCTTACAGTAGTAGTTCTTTTGTCGGAGAGTATGGCTTTTTTAGTGATGTTTCTTAGCTGTCTAAAAGTTTGTTGTTCAGGGGAAGTTCTGTTAGTTCTCCATGTAGACCAAGCTTTATTTCTAAGTAGAATTTTTTGTTGCGTCTCTTTTGTAAGCCAGGGGGCTGGTTTGGATTTTATTCTAATAGATCGTTTAGGTGCATGCACATCTAGGATTGCAAGGAATTTGGAGTTAAAATATTTGACAGCCTCCTCTAGTGGGAGTATTTTTAGAGGTTTCCAGTCACATGCTTTGAGTTCATTTTGGAATAGTACAGGGTCAAACTGTTTATTAGTTCGTGAAATCCTGTAGGTAGGGGTGTTGAAAATGTCATTTCTTTGTCTTATAATATAAGTTAGAGTATGATCGCTTAGATCATCTGGTAAAGTTCCTACATTATAAGTATGGGGTTGTTTATTTATAAGTATCCAGTCTAAGGTGGTCTCTTTTTAGTTGGTTTGTTGATTCTGGTAGTTGAGTTGATAGTTTGAGTAAAGCCATGGAGATTAATATGCGAGAGGGTTATTAGTGTTGAAGGTTTTCCAGTCTGTGTTAAAATCACCTAGAATTATAGTTTCTTGTGGGTAAGTTGAGGATACCCAGCTAAGAATATCTTCTATTATAGTGTTGTTATTACCAGGCGGTAGGTAGATACAAATCACATAGAGGGATTTGTTAGGATTGATTTGAAGTTTGGAGATGAGGACTTCAGCCTTGCTAACCATAGGTGGGCTATCATTTATAGAGGAGATCTGTAGGCCACTTTTATAGAGAAGTGCTACTCCCCACCCTTACGTTTTATTCGGTCTTGTCTCAATATATTGTAGCCAGGGGGGATAATTTCATTATCCTTGGTTCCAGGTTTTAACCATGTTTCTGTTAGGCAGAAAATGTCGAAAGAGTGAATATGAAGGAGAGCATGAAGGTGTGCAATTTTGTTATTGATACTGCGGATATTGAGATGTGCTATAAGTAGAGAGTTGGAGATTTTGGTTAAGGTTGGCAGGTTAGGGGAAGTCATGCAGTGAATATTTCCTATAGATGCATTGGTTGGGCCAGGATTAGGATGTATGTCCCCATCCTTTAAGGTAGGGCTTTGTGTTTTAGATATTGGGTTATGTGAGTAGCTAATTAGAAGTTTCCATTTTTTTATTAATAGGTTGTTATACTTAATGTGTGCATATCGATGGTATTGAGGTGATGTGTAGCAGGGAGTAAAGATTATGTTAATATGTGTAAGTGAGTGAGAAATATCAAGAGTGGTTGTTTGTTTTGGAGGGAGATTGTTGAGGG
Organism: Protopterus annectens; assembly: GCF_019279795.1. NCBI lineage: Eukaryota > Metazoa > Chordata > Ceratodontiformes > Protopteridae > Protopterus > Protopterus annectens. Next base: position 912,725,055 of record NC_056728.1, read on the forward strand.
TGAGATTGGAGTTTTCAAAATAGGTTAGGAGATAGGCTGAGGTCAGGACAGGTAAATATATGGATAAGATTATTAAGTAGGTTAAGATAACTTTTCCAGTAGTATACATATTGTAATATCAAAGTATACTGATATAAATATTTATATATATATATATATATATATATATATATATATATATACACGATTACAAATGCAAAGGAAGAGGAGAGAGATAAGATAAAAGGACTAGTGGGAAAAACTGAGACTTAGGTAGAGGGAGGGGTAGTAAAAAATGGGAAGCAGTACTATAAGTAGAGATAGTAAAGAGGAGGGTGTGGTAGGTGAAGATAATTGTTTGGAGTGATTAATTGGTTAGAGGAGTGAGGGGGTGCGGTGTAGGTAGTATAAGAATAGGAGCACTGGGGGTGGGTGGGAATTGGGGGTAGGGGAGCGGAGTGAGCCCGAAGGGCGAACGGAGCGGGTGCAGACACAGACAGGTTTAGAGGGAGAACAATCAGTGAAGAGGGAGGTAAATCTAAGGTTAAGTAAGGTACCTCGGGGTTAAATCTAAGGTAAGGTTAAGTAAACTGTACTAGATTTGTGCTAGATTTAGGTAAGGTACCTAGGGGTTGAGAGATTAAGTTAGCAGAGTGGAAAAAGAGCTGGCTAAGAGCTGATAGAGAGACAAAGAGATAGGTTCAGGAGTAGCAGAGGTAAGATGAGAGCAGAAAGGGTTTCAAGGCTATTATCTGGGAGCAAGGTAGTGAAAGAAAAAAGGGTAAAATGCCTTTCAGGAAAGGTAGGTAGGATCTACCATAAGGGGTATTAGAGAGACTAGATAGAATGGTTAAAGCAGGTAAGGTAAGGTAAGCAGGTAAGGAAAGTACAATTTACTTAAAGGGGTTTAGAGAGACTGGGGGAGGTAGGGGTAAGACAAAAGATAAGTAATTTACAAGCAGGGGGAGAGTAATAGGTGAGAGGTTAACAAAGGTAAATGGGAGCGAAGTATAGAGACAAAGTAGGAGGAGAGATTATTACAGGCAGGGGGTATATAATAGAGACTGTGGCTGCTGATAGTCCTGCAGGGAACGCTTACTTAAATAACTACAGGATTATATTACAGTTTAAGTCACATAGGAATATATGTACATACTTTCAAAAGACAAGTCCCTGTATCTCAAGGCAGAGAACTATGGGGAAGACAAGTCTTTATGTCTAGTTCAGTCCTGTTTCAGGAGTAGGTAGTTCAGGTATCAGTGTTCAGGGTTGACTCTGGGCTTCCAGTATTAAGCAGGATATTGAAGCTGGGGGATGTATACAGGCAGAAGGGTTGCTTGCTTAGAGGAGGGAGAAAGAAAAAGGTTAAGTAATCTGCTCTATGGATACCACACGTATTTATAGCAACAACAGTATCAGATTGTAAAAAGCTAGAAGCATTATTTACTCAAAGATTGCAGTGTGTCAGTCAGCCATAAATTAAAGCACATATGAAATATGGTGTTAACTGAGCAAGATCATTAAGTAGTTATAGGATACACTATAAACAAAATACTTCAGAATAGCAAATGCATAAACTATAATGCATGTTTAAACAGCATTTTAGGGTGGCACTTAGGCAACATTGATAGATTAGAATAGCACTTAAGCATCAATACTTTATCAGCAATAAGCAGCTGGCTAGAGTATGGAGTAGCTAGGCAACCTCTAGTTAAGACATTCAAGTTAGTCAGGCAAATACTTTGTTGAAAGTCCAGCACTATATATATATATGATGTTGTATCTTTCGGCTTTTCCCAGTTAGGGGTCGCCACAGTGGAACTCCGGTCCGCTGATGATTGGCAGTAGATTTTTATGTACCGAGTTGCCAGCCCTGCCCATTCACGCACGTCCCCACATAGAAGACGCTTTAGCTGAGAATCGAACAGGGCAACGTCTTATTGTGAGACGACAACACTACCGCAGCACCACTACCACAGTATATATATATATATATATATATATATATATATATATATATATATATATATATATATATATAATGTGTGTATACAGAAATATATATATATATATATATATATATATATATATATATATATATGTGTGTGTGTGTGTATGTATGTGTGTGTGTGTGTGTGTATAGATATATATATATATATATATATGTATGTGTGTGTGTGTGTGTGTATATATATATATATATATATATATATATATATATATATATATATATATATATATATATATATATATATATATATAGATCCCTATCATTTGACAGAGTCTTTGGAAACTCAAAGTCCATATGGTCGAGGCCAATATGATCGAGTTTTCAGAAACTCAAAGCTTTTGAATGAAGATCGCAGTGCAGCAAGGATCAGGAAATTTACCATTTTCTTCACTGTAGTGCAATCTTACAGTTCATAGGATCACAGGAGATTACTTGGCTATCAACCAGGAGGCCATTTTAAGCCTAGTCATTTCAACCCAATGTAATACCGTAGAAGTACTAGTCAATACCCAAGACTGCATTTAGTGATGGTTGTGGGTGCTATCCACTGTAAGAATTTATGGTGCCACATCCACTCATCCAGATTCCTCTTGAACAGTGTTATAGATGTACTTTGTTTCACATGAATTGGTAGCCTGTTCCAAAGATGTGGCAGTTGCTGGGAGATACATCTGTCCCTCCAGCATGTCCTGTTTAAATCACAGGCCATATTTAACTCCCTGGAATGGGTAGCCCCAAACCCATTTGATTTATGGATATGCAATAAGTTCATTAGGTTTGGGATTTTGGTTGCCAGGCATAAGTCTCCACTAAGAAGTCTATACAATACAGAGTATAGTGACAGGGATTTTAGTCGGTCCATGTAAGGCACATGCCAGAGGCCCTTGATTTTCTTTGTTAGAAACCACTGCGGTCTCTCTAACTGCTGCAGTATGGTACTTACTGAATGGGCATTGTACTCAATTATGGGCTGGATAAGTGTCAAATATCAGGGGGTTATAACTCCTTTTGTTCTTGTGATGATCCCTTTACTAATCAAGTGAGCTGTGCAGAAAGCTTTCCTTACAACAGTAGACATATGGTGGTCAAAGTTAAGGTCACAGTCAACCTGTGATCCCAGGTCCCTTATCACTTTATGGGTACTTAGGGTTAGTGAAGGGGCGCTGTTTGTAATTAAGGGAATGATGCTGCATTTCTTTGCATTCAGCTTGAGACTGTGACTAATACACCAATTGCTGGTGCAAGGGGTGTTGGGGTGTGCAGATTTTTTTTTTTTTGTGATGTTCAAAATAGTATTAGAGATTAAGAACAATGCTCCCAGTTTTGCAGTCATCTGCATATTTTGTCAGTGTTCCCAGCAGTGCTGACATCCAAGAAAAACATATGAAAAAGGACTAGTGTCAGAACAGGAGCTTGTGGGACTCCACTTGTGATTGGTTGTAGTAAAGATAGGAATCCAGCTATCCTTGCCTGTTGTGTATAACCACATTGGCAGCTGGACCAAAGTTATCGCATCTTCATATACTTTGTGCTTTGTAGAGGCTCTGATTTGCATGATTGCTTTGGTCAACAGGCAGAAGTACAGTGTTTTTAGGTCAACTATCCAGTTTATCAAGCATTTTGTTGGGTATATATCTAATTTAAACAGGTAAGAGGGATGTGTAGTGTGTGCGTGTTTGCTAATGTGTGTGGGTTAAGGGTAGCTTAAGGGTTAGGTAAGGGGATGGATTAAGTGTGTGTGTGTGTGTGTGTGTGTGTGTGTGTGTGTGTGTGTGTGTGTGTGTGTGTGTGTGTGTGTGTGTGTGTGTCCCAACTGTCTTATGTAGTTCTACTGTTATGGCAACATCTTTTTTAAATTTAAGATGCAGGTTACAGTTAGGGGCAGTGTTATCACGTATTATTTTGCTGGCTATAATGGATTCAGTAGTCCAAAACTCTTATACATCCATAAATCATATAGCCCAGCTAATACTAAGGGTATAGATCTACATCTACTCCATCCAAGAAGTAAAAATGGTGGCTGAATATATTTATAACAGTGCTTACCCACTTGTCTGAAACAGCATTAACGATGATAACTGGTTGGGTAGTCACAAATCTACCCCAGTATGATGACCTGGCACTCCTTGAAAAAGGATGAAAGGCTTAAGGGCGGGTACTAGCAAAGCTGAATTGTGCTTGCATCTCAGTTGACTTGCAACTCTTATGAGCCTATGACATATAACTAAGTCACATCCCTGTATGGATGGCTTAGGCCTGCTTTCCTGGTGACTCTTGGGTGACCTGCATGGAGTTGCATTATGTGGGACTGAAGGAGAAAGAGGCGTATGGGCTGCCCTGTCGGTGCCAAAGTCTGAGATCATTTAGTGCGTGTCTAAAAGAGTTTGACAAAAGGTATATGCATGGTATTTGAATGGACGGTATGTGCACTGGTGAGTGCACTGCAAGACCATAACATTTTTACATGGCCACTATAAAAATATCAAGTATATCAGTCAAAATACTTCAATGTAATTTATTTTTTGCCTTTGTGTTTCAGACCATCTTTTGACCCAGCTCATATGTTTAGAGCCTTTTGTTCTTGTAGGGGAAGCACATGATTAAATGAATGTAATTCCTGTTATGCTCACCTCTGTTTCTACAACTCACCTCTGGAAGCTGATATGTGTGGTTCCCTGGATTTTTACTGAAATTATTTTTTTTAGTTCTTCCAAGTCTGTTACAGGCCCATAAATAGGGCACTTAAACCTGTATACTTTATTATCATTTTCTGCAGATATTAATCTCCACTGAAAATTTACAGTTTCTTAAAATTTGCTACACTAACTAAAACATAGACTATAAAAAAAGTTACATAATTCTCCATTTGTGGTAAGAGAAGCCTGAGTCAGTGGGTTTGCATGTTAATTATTCTAAAATTGCTACAGTCATTCTTGGCTTTCTATTAAGTGTTTTTGAACTTGGACATACTGGATTAAACAATGGGTGCCAGCACAGGTGAAAATGGTCATATTCAACTTGATGAGGTGCTAAGTGCATTGGTTTCTGGCCTGGTAGTGATTCTCATTTCATTGAATAAGAGGATTAAATTCTGAGTTGTTTACAATGTCTTATTCATTTCAGTGTATGTATTTACTTGAATGTCTTAACCAATATAAGCTATTCATGCATTCATTGAAAATTAGTAAATACAGGCATTGTCTAGGTTCATCCCATGTAGACACAAGACTTGGCTTAATTGTTTGGGGTGGGTATGCTGTTTTATAAAATGATACGTTTCACTTTAATTCAGCTGATTTGTGGAACTCACAGTCGTGATGGAAGGGCGGACTAGAGGTTAGTAATTTATAAAAAAAAAGGCTGCACTATTTTTTTAAGAATTTTACTTGTGGTTGCTGACAATGCAATTATAAATGACTGTCATTATTTGTTATAAGTGGCTTGAATTTTGTAAGTTTTATAGATTATGGCTATATTCTTTTTTTTTCAAATCTAGGTGCTTAGGATTTCCCTCTCTCTTCCCCCCCTTGGCTGACCTGGTGTGACTTAGTTTGAACTCTACAGTTCCCTACAAAACGGTGTCTACAGGACTGCAATCAGTTTCTCTCAGCATTTAAACAGATTGAACTCTACAGTTCCCTACAAAACAGTGTCTATAGGACTGCAATCAGTTTCTCTCAACATTTAAACAGATTGAACTCTACAATTCCCTACAAAACGGTGTCTACAGGACTGCAATCAGTTTCTCTCAACATTTAAACAGATTGCACTCTACAGTTCCCTACATAACGGTGTCTACAGGACTGCAATCAGTTTCTCTCAACATTTAAACAGTGTAGGTTACACACACAAAAAGCATTTGTTAAGCTTTCACTTACAGTGCTTTGTAATTAAGCAGGTCACCATATTGGTCAGCCATAGGGCTCTTTGTTTCTACTTGAGTGGTTGCCTCCTTCCCCTGTAACTGAAGTAAATTGACTCTTACATTAAGGGCTGTAATACTTACCTTATAGCTTTAGGACACCTTAGGAAACCTTGTAAACTGCAATAGCCTGACATTTGTAAAATATCAAGTATATCAGTCAAAATACTTCAATGTAATTTATTTTTTGCCTTTGTGTTTCAGACCATCTTTTGACCCAGCTCATATGTTTAGAGCCTTTTGTTCTTGTAGGGGAAGCACATGATTAAATGAATGTAATTCCTGTTATGCTCACCTCTGTTTCTACAACTCACCTCTGGAAGCTGATATGTGTGGTTCCCTGGATTTTTACTGAAATTATTTTTTTTAGTTCTTCCAAGTCTGTTACAGGCCCATAAATAGGGCACTTAAACCTGTATACTTTATTATCATTTTCTGCAGATATTAATCTCCACTGAAAATTTACAGTTTCTTAAAATTTGCTACACTAACTAAAACATAGACTATAAAAAAAGTTACATAATTCTCCATTTGTGGTAAGAGAAGCCTGAGTCAGTGGGTTTGCATGTTAATTATTCTAAAATTGCTACAGTCATTCTTGGCTTTCTGTTAAGTGTTTTTGAACTTGGACATACTGGATTAAACAATGGGTGCCAGCACAGGTGAAAATGGTCATATTCAACTTGATGAGGTGCTAAGTGCATTGGTTTCTGGCCTGGTAGTGATTCTCATTTCATTGAATAAGAGGATTAAATTCTGAGTTGTTTACAATGTCTTATTCATTTCAGTCTATGTATTTACTTGAATGTCTTAACCAATATAAGCTATTCATGCATTCATTGAAAATTAGTAAATACAGGCATTGTCTAGGTTCATCCCATGTAGACACAAGACTTGGCTTAATTGTTTGGGGTGGGTATGCTGTTTTATAAAATGATACGTTTCACTTTAATTCAGCTGATTTGTGGAACTCACAGTCGTGATGGAAGGGCGGACTAGAGGTTAGTAATTTATAAAAAAAAAGGCTGCACTATTTTTTAAGAATTTTACTTGTGGTTGCTGACAATGCAATTATAAATGACTGTCATTATTTGTTATAAGTGGCTTGAATTTTGTAAGTTTTATAGATTATGGCTATATTCTTTTTTTTTCAAATCTAGGTGCTTAGGATTTCCCTCTCTCTTCCCCCCCTTGGCTGACCTGGTGTGACTTAGTTTGAACTCTACAGTTCCCTACAAAACGGTGTCTACAGGACTGCAATCAGTTTCTCTCAGCATTTAAACAGATTGAACTCTACAGTTCCCTACAAAACAGTGTCTATAGGACTGCAATCAGTTTCTCTCAACATTTAAACAGATTGAACTCTACAATTCCCTACAAAGCGGTGTCTACAGGACTGCAATCAGTTTCTCTCAACATTTAAAACAGATTGCACTCTACAGTTCCCTACATAACGGTGTCTACAGGACTGCAATCAGTTTCTCTCAACATTTTAAACAGAGTAGGTTACACACACAAAAGCATTTGTTAAGCTTTCACTTACAGTGCTTTGTAATTAAGCAGGTCACCATATTGGTCAGCCATAGGGCTCTTTGTTTCTACTTGAGTGGTTGCCTCCTTCCCCTGTAACTGAAGTAAATTGACTCTTACATTAAGGGCTGTAATACTTACCTTATAGCTTTAGGACACCTTAGGAAACCTTGTAAACTGCAATAGTCTGACATTTGAACAAGTAACCCTTGTAAAAATTCCCAAAATTGTATACGGTTGGTCTGTCTTTCCTGCTAAACATAAGTGAAATTACAGTGCTGAGTGCAAGTAACATTAAAATTCAAGTACTGAGTGCAAATAACACCGTGCTGAGTGCAGATTTTAGGCCCTTACATTCAACTTATCTCTGGTGTGGTGTCTTGAGTCAATCAGGGTATTCCTTGTAACCACTCCCACTGCCTTCTCTTTTCCCCCACCCACCGCTTTCCTCAAACAGGTTTAACTGCTACAATTCAGTACAGGCATCATTTTTAAATCTAGGTGCATAGGATTTCCCTCTCTCTTCCCCCCTTGGCTGACCTGGTGTGACAATGTAAGTTTCTTCATTGTATGGATCTTTTACTGTTTTTTGTGTAACTGAATGACCTGCTGCTAAATTCTGGTTCTGCACAGACTGCTCTATTTTTTTCAGAGGCTCTATAAGTAGCTAGTGACTTTACTGAATTTCTGTGGTAATATTTGTGTTTAAACTGAACCTGTACCTAGAGAAAGTGTATAATCAGAGCTCCTCCTTGCTGCATGGGTTTTTTAATGTTTAAATTGCACACACACATTGAAGAAGTGATTTTATGACTTGAATAACTTGGGCTAGCTATACCTGAAGTGCTTTTACTAGCAATTTTCCAGTTGTACAATTGTGAATAATTGATTTAGTTTTTCTGGTATATCTTTAAAATCTGGCAAGTGTTTATTTACTGCATTGCTCTCTTGCTTAGGTTTCTTAGCTATACATCTTAGTTCATTTTGAAGTATGCTACTTTACCCCCCCCCCACACCAAACATTTCTGAATGCATTATTATATAACAACTGCCTGTTGTTGCCTTCATGCTTACCCTAGAATCTCTGTTTTTCTCTTTTCCTAGTTGAACTCTACAGTTCCCTACAAAACGGTGTCTACAGGACCGCAATCAGTTTCTCTCAACATTTAAACAGAGTAGGTTACACACACAAAAAGCAATTGTTAAGCTTTCACTTACAGTGCTTTGTAATTAAGCAGGTCACCATATTGGTCAGCCATAGGGCTCTTTGTTTCTACTTGAGTGGTTGCCTCCTTCCCCTGTAACTGAAGTAAATTGACTCTTACATTAAGGGCTGTAATACTTACCTTATAGCTTTAGGACACCTTAGGAAACCTTGTAAACTGCAATAGCCCCGCTACGTTTGCCCTCGCTATGCTCGGGCTCTCTTTGCTCTCCTCCCTGCCCCCAGTACCTCTAAATTTATAGTACTATAGCCACTCTCGCACTTTCTAGATCCTATCTGCTTTCATCTGGGATAATTCCACCCACCCCCATTCTACTACCTACATTTTAATAGCACCTATTAGCTTTCATCTGGCATTCTCCCATCCCCCTTCCATTACCTTTACTTCACCACTCTATCTTCTGGTGTTGCATCACCATTTAAAACAGTTCCTTAACTCACTAGCTGAATCACATATAATGATATACTCCTCTTTACTACCCCTCTTGTTCACACCATACCTCCTTACCTTGTATGAAAACCAGTTTCTCACGGGATTTCAGGTCCCAAAAGACCATACTATCACCCCAGCTGTAAATCCTTCCACCTTCAACCATACTTACAGTACCAGATCCTATCCAACATCTTGTTCAGTCTATCAACATCTCAACCCCAGGCACATTAGCTCTAGATCCAAACACTACCACAAACTAATAAACAAATTCCTGAAGTTCATCACCAAGTATAGACTCAACCTAATACTTGGTGGTGATATTCACCCCAACCCTGGCCCACTCACTTCAGATCCACATACCCCCTCTACTTGTAATCTAAGCTACAAACCTACAATTAATAGGCCAACTAACTCTCTCCTAGTCTGTCATCTCAATATTAGAAGCATTAATAACAAGGTACATGAATTGCATGCACTTCTGGATGTCTACTCTCCTGAGATTCTCTGTTTATCCGAAACCTGGTTAAAACCTAACACTAAAGACAATGAAGTGTTACCACCTGGATACAACATACACAGGCTGGATCGTGCATCGAGGAAGGGGGGTGGGGTAGCTGTACTCTATAAATCTGAGTTGAATGTCACCATAGATGTAATACAACCTCCTCAGATTAATAACTCAGAGATTCTTGTCACCAAATTGCAACTTAATAAAAATAAATGCATTAATATCATCTGTATGTACATTCCCCCAGGTAACAATATATGTACATTTGAAGATATCCTGCACTGGCTATCATGTCCCTACCCCCAAGAAACCCTACTACTTGGAGACTTTAACATAGACTGGGGCACCTGTTCCTCAGAATCCCCAACCACCCATATTAACCTGCATGCAATCATATCCACCCCTACCAGGATAGGTAAACCCAACCAAAAAGAAAGTATACTTGACTGGGTACTCATAAACAGTCACCCCCAACTGTACACCTCTGGTACCCTCCTTAATGGCCGAAGCGATCACCTTCTCACATATGTAATTAAGCACAAAACCATTAATTCCCAACAACCCTTACTCAGAAAGGTTAGAAACAATAAAAACTTTGACCCCGCCAAATTCCAACAAGAACTAAACTCATGTAATTGGTCTATTCTAAAACACCTCCCCTTAGAGGAAGCAGTAGCATACTTTAACAGCAAATTCCTTGAGATCCTTGATTTGCATGCACCTGTTCGTTCAAAGAGAACCAAGGCAAAAACTGCACCATGGCTTTCTATAGAGTCTAAACTCAAAATTACCCTTAGAAACAAAGCATGGGCTTTATTGAGTTCTTCTAAAAACCCTCAAGATCACATTAAATACAGGCAATCTGGGAACAAAACCAAAAAATCATTTTTACAAGACAAAAAACAATACTACTGTAATTTACAGACAGTAAATCAAAATAACCCTCAGAAGTTTTGGGCAGGTTTAAATAATCTACTACATCCTGGACAAACTTCAACCCCAATCCCTGCTACTACTATTGATAAAACCGCTGACTATGTTTCTGATAGTTTTAACCAATTCTTTACTGAGACAATTCAAGCCCTAGCTAGCCAACTACCTCCTAGCTCCCCTAGTCCTGAAAGTAGCACCCCTAGAAACCTACTTGCGTTCAGCTTCCAACCAGTCGCCACTTCACTTATCCGTACCTTGATCAAAAAATTAAAACCCACTACACTTTCTGCTGATCAACTCCCTGCCGAGTACCTACAAAAATCAGATGATGCTATTGCTTACCCCATCTCAATACTAATCAATCGAACCATAGAAGAAGCTAAAATTCCCACCATCTGGAAAATATCCTATGTAATCCCACTTCACAAAGGAGGCAGCTCTACTGAATTCTCCAATTATAGGCCAATAGCTATACTCTCTCCACTTGCAAAGATTATGGAAAAATGTATTCATAGACAACTCATGCACCACCTAATCCAAAATCGCCTTATGGCAGACAGTCACAGCATGGCTTCCGTCCTCATCACAGCACTACTTCAGCCCTCCTAGCCTTTACTAACACCATAAACCATAATCGCAACAATAAATGTGAGAGTGTTCAATCTCGCCGTTTGTTCTTACACATGGGTGTCGGAGCCGATCCTCAGCTCCGAGTCGGCCGCTTAGCAAAGCTCAGCATCCAGAAGAAGCTCGAGACCAACCTATCTCCCACAATTCCCTCTCCCTTTACCTCAGATCTAGTTTGCCGCTGCAACTGATCACATCATTTGAAGAGCTCTGAGCCAACTTCAGATAAGATGAAGCTTTATTCTGATAGAATTTTCTTCAAAAATTCTTAGATTTGTTAAACTTGTTAGTATGTGTGTGTGTGTGTGTATGGTCTCTGGTTCCCATCGACTAAATTATTAGTGTTTCTTTAAAGCATTTATATTTAGTTAGAATACCTAGGGCCTACCCCACTTGCTAAATATCAGATTTGACTGATAAATTTACTTGATATTACTACATTACTGCTACTCACTTTAATAACATTGTTCTTGGCTAAGATTAAGTGTAGTGATTGTTCTTTTTTCACTGTTTATTGTGACAATTTTCGATTCTGTTATGTCAGAAAAGGTTAAGTCAGGCTTTAAAAGATGTCAGTGTGGACAGAAGATGTCTGTCACTGACAACCATAGCTCCTGTGTCTACTGTCTTGGCCCCCTCCATCTGCAGGAGGACTGCTCCATATGTCATTCCTTTAGTGGAAGGGTCATGACAGATAGGCGCAGGAAGCTTATGGACAGAGGTCTTTTAAAGCCTGCCTTTCAAGAGGCTTTAGACAAATCAGACCAGACGTCTAAATCCTTGAAGGAGTCGAGGACTTCGGAGCCCAGGTCATCGGCTCCAAGTACTTCCTTTAAAGTTTGTTCACCGGTTCCACAGACTTCGGGACCGAGTATCGAACTGTTGTCTGTCACCGAACCTCGGGTCTTGGAACCGGTGACAGAGCTTCCACCTCCGGCTCTTTTGAGGTCGGCACCGTCCTCGAGTCCTTCAACGCGGTCTTCCAGACCTCTCTCCGACACCGATGTAGATCGTGTGGTGCAGAAGCTGATGGAGAACACGGCCCTGTCCAAACTCATTGCTGTCTCCTCTCAGTTGGTGTCGAGACTCGAAGGCCTTCCCTTGTCTCCATCCGATCCTCCTCCGAGACCTACTCAGCCCTCGGAGCTGGGGGACACTGATCTGCTGATAGTGGAGCCCTTGGTGCCAGAACCGTCTCTTTCTCGGTCGGCACCGTTGACCTCGACTCCGTCGGAACCACTACCGGACTCGCGGAGCCGACGATCTATCCTTGGTTAAGGGACCGAGAGTCGAACCGATGTTTCGGTGCCGACTCTCCCTCTCGGCGCCTTGGCACGGATCACCTCAGCTCCATCCTCGGGGTCGGTGCCCTTGGCTTCCGCGTCGGAGGTACCTCTGCGTTCTTCGGAACCGGGGGATTCCTCGGCTCGGGGTCCGGGGGCCTTCGACCTTATGAGGAAGGTTTTGTCTTCCCAGATGACTACATCAGCAGAAGCAATGTCTCCCTCCCATAAAGGCCGATTGTCCTCTTCTGCACCTACGGCTACTCAAAAGCGTCGAGCACCTGTGTCTCAGCCGCTCCCAGACGGAGCCCCCTCTTCCTCGGAGGCTTCATCGGATGTCCGCCCCGAGGAAAAGATTGCGCAAGAGGAGGCACTTGGATTCTCCACAAGAGTCCTTAACATCAGACACTGACTTAGATGAGTCAGAAGGGTCCCCAAAATCACCCTCGGAGGATGTCTCCTTCGCTGACATCCTGGAGATCCTAAAACAGAGAGGTGATTGGCAAGCCCTACCCCCTTCTGAGGATGAGTCAGTCTTGCTGAAGGCATTCGGTGCTCGCCCTTCGATGAGTTAATGGATTTGATTGCTCGAAGGGCGTGGGAGACACCTGACACAGTGGAGCCAGTTCCCAGAAAGCCTAATAAATATATTACGGCCCCTCAGGATAAGGCATACCTCACAAAGGGTGTTCCAGTGGACGCTATGGTGGTGGCAGCTGCCACGAAAAAGGAGATGTCCGAATCTTCGTCTGTCCATCCTCCTAACAGAGATTCTAGGACCATGGACAGATATGGGAAGCGCATTTTCAGTTCAGCGACTTTTTCTATGCGATCGCTGAACTATTTGACACATTTCACGCGTTTACAGAGGGATCTAGTCAAGAGTTGGGAGATACCCTCCAGGGTACTACAGATGCTGCTGTCTCGGATAAGGTTACAGCACAGCTCAATACCCTTACATCTATTGTAAACTCGTCCATGAGGCTCATCTTGTATGCAGCCGAAGGGTCGAGTAGGGCTGCGGCTTCAGCGATTGCTCTTCGTAGACAATCCTGGATGCGCCTTTGCTCCTTTACAGAAGCCTTCAAGTCTTCCTTTACTAACGCCCCCTTTGATGGGGCCACTCTCTTTGACCCCAAAGTAAAGGAGACCCTGACCCGGTGTGAACAAGAGGGAAAGACTCTGTCTGCTGTCAGAGTCCGTTTTTCCACCCCATCCAGACCGTACCCCAAAGGGCAACGAGGTGGGAAAATGTGGTTTCGTAAACCCCAGGGTTCTTTCCCAAGCACACTGGGTGATGCCCCCTCCAGAGGCGGGGAGGGGCAGAAGTGGAAGACGTCGCCCTGGCGGCAGAGAGGGTCCGCAAAACCAAGGTGACAGGGATACTATCCCTGGAAAGCCTTTCCAGCACTCCTGAGAGGAGGCCCGACTGTCCTGCTCTGGAGGCAGTCGGGGGTCGCGTAGCTTTATACCCTCAGGCCTGGCAAAGTCTTACTTCAGACAAATGGGTAAAAAGCATTATTACCAAAGGTTACAAAATTCCATTTCTATTTCCCCAGTTACCACAGAAAAGATTCCCAGATGTACCGCCCCATCTGCGAGAACCTGCAGCTATAGAAATTTCAAAGCTGCTAGAAAAAAGGGTCATCCAACCAGTCCCGGCAGACCAAAGAGGATCCGGAACTTACTCAAGGTTCTTTTTAGTTCCAAAAAAGACAGGGGACTGGAGGCCAATTCTGGACCTAAGCAATCTCAATACCTATGTCAAGAAAGAAAAGTTCCGGATGGTCACGCTTCAATCGATCCTTCCGTTCTTACAGAAGGACGACTGGATGTGCTCAATAGATCTCAAGGATGCATACTACCCCATCAAAATGGCCAGAGCGTCCAAGGATCACCTGCGCTTCCGGCTGGGAGCCAGCCACTTTCAGTTTCGGGCCCTGCCCTTTGGTCCAACCTCAGCCCCCAGGGTTTTCACCAAATGCATGGCAGTGGTAGCGTCTCACTTGAGACGCCTAGGATTCTGGGTGTTTCCGTATCTGGACGACTGGCTCCTTACTGCCACCACCAAGCGTCGACTGATACAGGCCAGGGACTACACACTCAGCCTTTGTGTTCAACTAGGGATTTTGATAAATTTCAAAAAATCTGCCTTACAGCCATCACAGCATATTTCATTCATAGGGGCAGATTTGGACACCCGTTCCTTGCTTCTAAAACTCCCCTCCGCAAGAATAGCTTCCCTACAAAAACACACATCTCTCCTTCTGTTGTCCAAGAAATCCCCAGCCAAACTAGTTCTGAAAGTCTTGGGACTCATGTCAGCTTCCCTCATTGCAGTCCCTATGGGAAGACTACACATGAGAGTTCTCCAATGGCTGCTGTTCGCACAATGGTCGTTCCAACAGTTACCGCTGACACACGAAATTCACATTACAAACACCTGCAAAGCACACCTGTCTTTGTGGTTACAGAATCGCAATTTCATCGGCGGCCGACCGTTTGTGTTACCCACACCAACAGCCACAGTGACCACGGACGCTTCCCTGATAAGGGGGGTGGGGCATCTTTCAGGGACAGACAGTCCAAGGCGAATGGAACAATCTAGAGTACAACCTGCACATCAATGTCCTGGAGATGAGGGCAGTGTTTCTAGCATTGCAGCACTTCTCCCCCCTTCTACCTCTAGGGACCATTGCAGTTCAAACGGACAACATGTCCGTAGTTTGGTACATAAACAAACAAGGAGGAACCAAGTCTTACCAGTTGTGCAGAAAGGCCATGAGAATTTGGCAATGGGCAGAGTCCACGGGTCGCTTTCTGATAGCAACGCACATCCTGGGGTTATCCAACATTATAGCGGACAGGTTGAGCAGAGCCATCCTGTTACCTCACGAGTGGTCCCTCAACCAGACAATAGCGGAAATTATTTTCCGCAAGTGGGGCCAGCCTTGCTGCGATCTGTTTGCGTCTCCAATGAACGCCAAATGCAGAAGCTACTTTGCCCTGTTACCCCCCTCCAGGGGATGTCCCCAGGGACGCTCTGATTCACGATTGGCCCCCGGGTCTCCTGTATGCTTTTCCCCCTAGACCTCTGATACCGAGATTTCTCCAGAAAGCCAAGGATCTAGAAAGGACTGTAATTCTCATTGCCCCATTCTGGCCTCGTCAGATTTGGTTTCCCTTTCTTCGAGCACACCAAATACGGGAGCCCTGGATTCCAGACCCGGTGCCAGACTTACTGACTCATTTGTCAGGAGCTCCCCACCCATCGCTCCTGTCCCTCAGGTTAGCAGCTTGGCTGCTCCGCTTCCCTTCTTAGCCAGGTCTGATCTTTTTCCTACGGCGGTTCAAGACATTCTAGTAGCCTCTCATAAGGCTTCCACTACAAAAATTTACACTAGTAAGTGGAAACGTTTTGCATACTGGGCTACTGCACAACATTTGGATCCCTTAATCGCCCCACTAAACAAAGTTTTAGAGTTCCTATCCATGCTGTTTCACCAAGGAGCTTCTACTGCCACCTTGAGGGTTCAGTTGGCTGCTATTTCTAACTTTCATGTAGGAGAGAATGGAACCCCTATTATGGCTCATAGGCTTTGTAAAGCTTTTTTGAAAGGATCCTTTCATCTTAGACCACCAGTCAGGCTTCCTACAGCTCCGTGGAATCTAAACCTCCTCTTATCCCAGCTAATGTTACCACCTTTTGAACCAGCCTCTTCCTGTTCCTTAAAGTTCTTGTCCTGGAAAACTCTCTTTCTGGTAGCTATCACTTCAGCCAGACGAGTTTCGGAACTTCAAGCTCTTTCCATTAAACAGCCATATTTAATTTTTCACCCGGACAGGGTATCTTTATGCACCAACCCCTCTTTTCTCCCTAAGGTTTGTTCAGTCAACAACATTAATCAATCCATCGAACTTCCCACATTTTTCAAAAATCATTCCAATAAGCTGGAATATATGTTACACAAGCTGGATGTTCATAGGCAACTTAGATTCTATCTAGATAGAATGAAAGATCAAAGAAAAGCAGATCAGCTCTTTATTGCCTTTGCGGACAACAAAAAGGGCATGGCAGTGACGAAGCGTACTCTATCCAAATGGCTATCTGATTGTATTACCTTTGTTTATGCTACTGCTAATCAAAGTTTGCCCAACAAACCAAAAGGACATTCTACTAGATCAGTTTCCACATCTTTGGCTCATACGGCCTGCCTACCTTTGGACACTATTTGTGCGGCCGCCACTTGGTCTAAACCACATACGTTCATCACTCATTATGAAGTGGATAGAATTTCCAGGGACAGAGCAACCTTTGGTTCCACTGTGCTCAGGAACGTTCTTCCTTGAGTCTCTCAGGGTCACGGAGCTAGGGACGCTACCCATGTGTAAGAACAAACGGCGAGATTGAACACTCTCGCATAAAGAAGTTATGTTCTTACCATAACATTCCATGTGGAGTGTTCATCTCGCCTTTGTTCTTACATTCCCACCCTCCCACCCTCAGGTCAGGAAGAACGTCCAGTTTAGGTGTCTGGTCTGTTTATCTCCCGCTACTCTCTCTCTCTCTCTCTCTCTTGTGCTACTAGTTGGAGCTACGCTCCTTGTGTATATGTATATATTTTTGGATGTTACCTTATTGTGCTGGATCTGGTGTTGTTTTGCAAACTAGATCTGAGGTAAAGGCAGAGGGAATTGTGGGAGATAGGTTGGTCTCGAGCTTCTTCTGGATGCTGAGCTTTGCTAAGCGGCCGACTCGGAGCCGAGGATCGGCTCCGACACCCATGTGTAAGAACAAAGGCAAGATGAACACTCCACATGGAACGTTATGGTAAGAACATAACTTCTTTTTATATATCCTCAGCCCTCTTTTTGGATCTTTCCAAGGCATTCAATATGGTTGATCACCAACTTTTAATCCACACCCTGCAAACATTCTGTCTAGACACTGGAGCCCTCCCAATGGTTTCAATCCTACCTGAATGGTCGACAGCAGGCTGTCCTCTGGCAGAACAAACTCTCTAACCTTCTACCTAACACCCTTGGAGTACCACAAGGCTCTATACTAGGGCCCTTTGCTGTTCTCCATCTTCATTAACGACCTTTATACTGTCATCCCAAAAGTCAGCTGTATCCAATATGTTGATGACTCTACTCTGATTTGCTCAGCCACATCTCCAGTAGATTTATGGTCAGCTACCCAGACCACCTTTAATACAATAGAAAACTGGCTTTCTGAACATCGTCTGATCCTAAATCCCAAAAAAACTAAAATGCTGTTATTTTCACCAACACGTAGGTCTACCGCTTTCACCTTTACCATAAAATCAAATGATGGCACACTAATCTCCCCTGACCCATCTACAAAACTATTAGGTGTCATCATAGACAATAATCTAAAATTTGACCTACATGTTAACCAAACTATCAAAACCATCAATAAAAAACTAGGGTCACTTTACAGAATAAAAGCCTTCCTTAACCCCTCCAGCTAAAATTGCCATAGCTCACTCTCACCTTCTTTCAACCCTTCTGTATGCATCCCCTCTACTCTCGAATTTAAACAAGACTGTCCTTAACAAACTCTCAATTTGCTACAAACACATTGTCAGGTTTGCCACTGGGCTCCCTTTTAGGACACATCATTGCATCACTCTAAATCAGCTTGGGTGGCTTGAACTACCCAGCCTAATCCAGTATAACCAACTGATTATAGCCTATAAAATCTTCTATAATCCGGACAATACACCTGCACTTAAAAATATTATCAGCCCCTATAACAATCCTAGACCGCTTCGATCCTCTAACAAACTACTAATTCAGACTAGCAAAATTAATAACACAGCCGGTGATTCTCTCTTTGCAAACTCTGTAAGTAGATCCTGGAACTCTCTTCCAGGTGATATTACCTTACTTTCCACCTTAGGTCAATTTAAAACTATACTCAAACAACATTTGTCACTTAACTGGCTACGTCAATGTATCAAGCCTGGCTAACTTTCTCTAGAATGTGTAAAAATCTGTTAACCAGTTTACTGTGTAATTTAATTTAATCCTGACTTGTGCTCAGGATTAACTGTAACTTGTGGAACTTGTTTAACTTGCTTACTTATGTAATCTCTGTAAATAGTCTGTTTGTAATATGTAATGCTTTATCTGCTTACCCTTGGAGCTTTTCTCCCCAGGCCTCCACTGAAAATGGGCATGCATCCAGTCGGACTATCCTGGTCAACAAATGTAAAATAAATAAAATGAAATAAAATTATGCTGTCATGTAGACTTTGTGCAAGTTATTTGGAGAAGCAATTAGCTTTGTAGGAGATGGCTGCCAGAAGAATTAATGGGACTTGTTTATGCTACAAACTTGGACATTACATGTAAGTAAACATTTTTATGTGTGGGTGATTCTAATTTAAATTGTGAATTATTGATGGCATCTCTTTGTGTTTGACGTAATTATTGGATAACTTTGAGTAGAAATTGTGTATATATATGATGTACGTCTTGTTTTCATGTTGTATGGTTTATATGGTATAAAGCTTTTGTATTAAAGGTTTAATTTTTACAGGTTGCTAGTTTTCCTGACCTGGGTGTATGCAGTTATTTTGGTGTGTGTGGAGGGGTATTATTTACATTGGAAACTGGCTATTTTTCCCTGACTGGTTAGGAGTCTGGTTTTCCAGGAGGCTTACCGTGTTCTCTTTGCTTTGTTCTACAGGTTTTTATTTCAATTGAAAAGAAATGGTTATTGTTGAAGGTTTTAGTGTGTCATATTAGTTGTGTGTCTTTTTTTTATACAATGTTTATTTTGTTTTCCTTTTGTAGATACTGGCAATAAGCTTGGAACTAGTTTTCTTGAGGGGTTGTGAAACCTGAGTTCTGATTTCACCTCCCGCTGCAGTATGTGGTAGTGATTATGGACATGTTTTAATGCTTAGACACTGTAGGTTTTCCTGCTGGCTCAGCTGAAATAATGTCTGCATCCCACAGAAACACGGCTCTAGTAAGCCATTGTGGTACATGCTTACAAACCTACTACAGGATGTTAAAGGTTAGCGTGCATTCTTATGTTTTGAGAGATTATTTATATTCTCTTTAGTTATTTATGTGAACTCTTGACTTTGGAGTATATGTTGTAGGAAGAAATAAGTATGAATGATGTATTCATTGTATTTTTGTGCCATGTTTTTGTGAATAAGTTATAGGTTCATAGGTTTATACTAGACTAACAACCACCAATGTCTTTACAAGTCCAAAATCAGGGATAATTTTAAATATTGTCCTATTTCATTTAAAAGTTAGTAGGAGAATAACAAGATTTTTATCAACACGGACTTCCTAAAGATTAAGAAGTGTGAAACTCTGTCTGGCATTACTTACTGATTGTTAACTTCTGTGATTTACCAGAAAATCCAAACCTTATACAAGGAGAAAGGTACTAATATGAGGGAAAATCACGGGTAGTTGAGCAGTAAAAATAGTCAATGCCCAGTAATATTGTTTTCATTGTAGCCCATAGGATCATAGGAAGTTACAAGGTTATTGGCCCTGAGGCCCTTACAAGCCTAGCCAAGAATTTAGCCCATGTTCTGACAAGTCAGGACGCAATACCCCTGTTCAGCAGAGACACAGGTAGAATCCCAGGGGTGTATTTTCTGTTCCCATCAAGGCATACAGGTTGTGCTTAAAAAGGGTTAATGAGGTACTCTGATATGGAAAGGGAGTCTATTCCACAGAACGGGGAGTCTGGGACACAAATCTGTCCCACCAATGAGTCCTACTGGTATCACAGACCAGGTTGAGGTCCCACATGTGGGTTAGTCGAGTGGAGCTTGACTTGCAAATATGCAATATGGTCTGAGATTGCTTTGTATGCCAGACAGAGTCATCTCTGAGGAGTTTGTATGACATTTAGTAAAGGGACAGGGCTTTTAGCCTATCTGTGTAGGGTACATGTTTGAGGCCCTGGATTCTCCTGGTGAGGAACCTCTGTGTCTTTCCAGCTGCTGCATGTGGTTTGTGAGGTACATGCTGAAAGGGGCACTGTACTCAATAATGGATCGTATAAGGGAAGAATACAGGGATGTTATGACCTCATTGTTCCTGGATGAGATACCCTTAGTAATGAGGAGGGCCATGTAGAAACCTTTCCATACAATGGAGAAAATCTGGTGGTCAAATGTCAGTTTGCTATCAACCTGGGTGCCAAAGTCCCTCATGACGGATTGCATGCTTAGGACCTTGTTATTAATGTGATAATTTGTGGGGATGTCACTCTCCCCAAAGGGAATGATGATGCATTTTTTGGTATTTCGTTTGAGGCTATGTTTCTGGCACCAGTCATTTGTTTAGGTAAGACCCTCTTGGAGGATGTCCACATCACTAGGAGAACTGATGACATCACCCAGCTTGCAGTCATCTGCAAACTTGGTCAGCCATAGCCCACTGGTTTTGGCCTGCACCTCAGAAAAGTATATCCCAAACAACAGAGGGCCCAAGAGTGATCCCTGGGGTACACCACTCATTATGGGTCTAGTGCTTGAAGTGACTTCCCTTATTTTGACTAGCTGGGTTCTGTCAGTGAGCCAATTTGCTACCCATCTGGTGACATAGGAATTGATGCCTAGTTGAGAGAGTTTATCAATTATACCCGAGTGGGGAACAGTATCAAAGGCTTTGGCCAGGTCAAAGTAGGTGGTGTGCATGGTCTTCCCCTCATCCATGGCTTTGGTGAATGTCTCAAATAAGTTGGCCAACTTTAACAGGCATGACCTCCCCTTGACAAAAGTAAACTGTGTGGGATTGAGTGTTTGGAAGTTGTTAATAAGGTCCATGATAATCCATGCCATGGCCTTGCAGATCAGGCTAATTAGGCTGATGGGTCTATAATTTCCTGGATAGGTGGAGGCTCCACCTTTGTGCAAAGGGATGATGTTGGCTGTCCTCCACTCTGCAGGGACAAAGCTGGTACTCAGCCTTTGGTTGAATAGAGCACCTAACGGTGCTGCAAGTTCCTGCCTGAGTTCATGTAGGATGCAGCCAGGGATGTTATTGGGTCCCATAGATGCTGTATTTTTGCTGTTTGGGAGGGCAGTTATGACTTGCTCCCTAGAGATTAGGGAAGGGGGGGGGGGCAGGTGCTGGAGTGTCCTGATTTTCTGATGGGGATGACAGAGGAGCGAAGTTTTCACTGAGCCTGTCTACCAGCAGGTTGGCTATATCTATGGAGTTTGTGTATGTGCTGTCCTTGACCACCAGTTCTGAACAGATCTGAGTGCTTCCTTTGAGATTGCAGACATATGTGAAGAAGGAATTATGATTGCTTTTAGTAGATGTGGCTAGTCTGGACTCAAAGTTTGCTCTGGAGGATTTCACTAGTGCTCTTATTTGCTTATTCAGGCTAAGGAGAGCTTGCTTCCAGTTAGGCACCTGCTCCTTCTTGGTCCTGCACAGCATTTTTTTCTTTTATTAAAAAGTGTATTTATTGTCTGCAATAAACCAGACAGGTTTACTCTTCCCTGAGGAGGAGGATTTTGTCCTGTCAGGTGTTCCTGGTTCCACACAGCTACATAAATGCTCATATATTACTTTGGTGCAGGTTTGGATATATGAGCGAGCCAATTCCTATGGAGGGGAGGGGGCTGTGAAGCTGTTTATACCTTCCCTTAGGAGGTTGGAATCAGCTTTGGAGAACTTTATTTGTTTGACCTTAGCTTAGTCAGGGGAGATGGTGACTTTGAAAGTGAACGCTTTGTGGTCGTTTCTTACCAGAGAGGATGACACTGTAGGGGTGCTGCAGTGGTTACTCATGTTGGTTACCAAATCCAAGACATTATCACCTCCTGTGGGGGTTTTGACCAGCTGGTCCAAGGCATTTGCATTGACAAAATCAAAGAATCTCGGGGCATTTGTGTTTTGACATAAGCAGTTCTTCCATTCTATGGTTAGATAGTCAGTTACCCAGGATCAGGGTAAAGGGTTGAATCTTTATAGATTCAAAGAGGTCCAGATAGGTAGAATGGGCAACTTGAGTCAAAGTTGGGGGCCTATGATTTGAATAGGTGTCTTGTCAATGGTTAACTGCATCTGGAGTGTCTCTTGTGCATCATAATGTTTGACCAGCCTGGAGGTGTGTATGTCTTTAATACATATTGCAACTCCATCTCCTTTAGCTTTGTTGCCCATGATTTGGGGTCTGAATGTACGATAGGATGAGTAACTTGGTACATCTAGGGTACTCTCCAGAGCTTTGAAACAGGTTTCTGTGACTGCACAAATGTCAGCATCTTCCAGGATTAGGAATGCTTGTAGTGAGTGCAGTTTCATGTTTAGACACCTAGCGTTTAGCAGCATGACTTTTAATTTGCATTTTGATGAAATTTTCATGTTGGTAGTTTTGACTTCATGGCATTGCCTAAAAAGGCACTATGGGGAGGCAAGAGCCTTTGCCAGAAGTCTGAAACCCGAGGGAAACATATGTAGGCCATCTTTGGCAAAGCATCATGGTTTGTTGATCATGTCTTCCCAAGCTGTCATGTACTGGATCCCTGTGGAATGACACCAGAAACTACTCCAATTGTTAGTCAATGATTTTCTGTTTGTATTGAGGCATCATTCTGGGTGACAGCTGCTTAAGGCTAGGAACATACCTGCCTGGGACACACTTTCAGCAAGTTTGATCATGTCTTTCTTCATATAGTCCAGGAAAGTACGCCTCAAGTCATTCACACCAACATGGAATATGACAGAGTCATAACAGTACCTGTTGTTGAGAGACTTGAGTGAATGGCTGATATGCCAGATTCTGGCACCTGACAAACAACTAACCGTGACTTTCTCCTTATCCAGCTTGGTGAGGATATTGCTGTGTGTCTCACAATGGAGTCTGCTATGACAAATATGTTGGGCTTATGTTTAGGCCTTAGTGGCTGAGAGACACAGGTGTTCAACCAGTGCAATAGGGGTGCAACCAGTTTATTCTGACAGGGAAAATTAGTGTCACATATTATGCTATATCAAGGGACATCCTGTATACTGTTATATACTACACTTTCATATCATTTTCACTTCAAACGTAAAACTAAGGGTTTTTGCTCCCACATAAAGATTTAGGTTTTGGTTTAGTTTTCCTGTTTACTTTGAATTGGATTTTCATTTGGGTAGTTGTAACAATCACAAGTTGTATGTGTGCTATATTATATCATATCTTATTAAAGTATAGTACAGTATTGCATACTAGTGGGGTGTAGGCAGAGGCAACACTTGTACAGACAAGGTCATACATGATATTTGTTTACTGACATCAGATTACTGGGAAAGTCTACTTGGCTAGGTGCCCATTTTCATTAGATGTCGAGGGAGAAATGTTCCACAGTATTACACAAACATTTCCGAGAACAATAATTTTACAAGCTTCAAAAATAACACAAAAACATCTATGGTTTAAATAATTATACCAAATTAGGCCTAATGTGGCTACATTAGTTAAAAACTAATACAACTTGTATATTTTGATTAATTTGTGTTTGTTGATCAGGAAAGTTTGACTGTGCAAAGCCCAATTTCAATCAAGACCTGAGGAGAAAAGTTTGACTACAGTACATTTATATAAACAAGTGAATATTTCAGACAGTTTTCAGAAAAATAGTTAAATTTCTAATGAAACAACAAACATAATTAAAAGACATTTATATACAGTGAAGCATTTACATCAACAGTTATAAGTCTATATAGTTGTTCCAGCTGCATAATCTTGCTTGCAGAAGTAAATTTACTGATAAAACTGAAGCAAAACACTGTTGTAAAGATGTTCAGTATTCTTTACTTTCAGTAACAATAACTGAATTGTTAGGGACATTTTAGATAGTCTTTGGGAGTTAAAGGCAAGCTAGTACAATACATACATGAACTGCAATATGAAGCGAGGGAAAATGTTCTTACATATGTAGATAAAGTTAGGAAGTGAGTGAAAAGGGGGAGTAAGGAAGTGTAAGGTATGAATCAGAACTTGTTAATATTTATGAATATTGTTATCCCGGGGATAAGCAAGAACAGAGTCAGGGTTTGGCTAAGAACTATTTCAGAATGGTTTTAAAGCACTGCAGGGAGAGTATTGACCTAATGGCTATAGGTAAGGAGTTCCAGGCCTTAGCAACATGGTATAAATATAGACCCATCCCTAGCAGATTTGATGGTTTGTGGACCAAGAGAAGTTTTTCCTCACTAGATCATAATGACAGAGTCGAAAGATAGTTGTGTAGAATGATATTTAGTGCCAGACAAGCAGATGTATGCTGGAAAATTTTACACGTGGGAAGAAGCTTTGTATATGTTAGTTGATGAAGCAGTTCTAACCAATTTAGGCTTTCAGTGCTGTACAGTAATTCTTAAAGGGGTATTTGCTGGAAATTTAGCCACTTTATTATAGCAATGCTCAAAATTTTGTTTTTTTGTGCTGCCTGGAGGTTAGTAATAATGTGAGCACCATAAAGTAGTGAGCTAGATCAAATACACATCCACTCGTGCAAGAATCGTGCCATCCCAAATAGAACCAAGACACTCTCCTCCAAAAAAAGGAAGCCAATCTGGTGGTCCCCTGCCATAAACAAACTATACAACAGAAGAAAGAAACTGTTGCAGAAAAGAGGAAAATCCCAGGATGCAAAAAACTCCCTTACCAGCCTCAGTAAGAAGCTGAGATCCCTCATAAAATCCTCCAAAGCTAGTTACGAAAATAAAATTGCCAAAGATTCCAAAGACAACCACAAGGCATTCTATAGTTATGTCAAGAATCTAAGTGACAATGCTCAGATATGCTCTGAGCTATAACAGAATGGCATTAAATATACTAATCCCAAGGATACTGCTAATATCCTGGCCGATCGATTTAGTGCCAACTTCACTCCCCTCTCACCCCCTAAAGGGCCCATCTCAATACCAAATGATTGCCAAATTCAGGTAATCACGGCCACACAGGTAGAAACTGCACTCCAAAGCTAAGAATACAGCATCCATGGGACCAGATGCCATCCCAGACTGTGTACTAACTACAAAATGAACTGGCACCTCACCTAAGTGACATGTTTAATCATAACTTCACCTCAGGCTTCGTGCCCACTGAGTGGCACACAGCTACAGTTATCCTACTCCACAAAGGGGGGATCCACATTGGATCCCGGGAACTACTGTCCCATCAGTCTGACGAGCCTGATCTGCAAGGACATGGAATGCATTATTATGGAGTTTAGAAACAGACATTGGCAACCTTCAAACACTGGACCCCACCCGATTTGGGTTCGTGAAGGGCTGATCTTGTCTCCTGAACCTGATTAACTTCTTTGAATCATTTCTCCAGAGCTGTGGACAAGGGTAAGGGAGTCCACACAGCCTATCTGGACCTCGCCAAGGCCTTCAACACCATCCCCCACTCTGGAATCATACATAAATTTACTAAGCTGGGCATAAATCCCTGTGTCACTCAGTGGGTTGCCAACTGGCTTACTGACAGAACCCAGACTGTAAAAGTAGTCGATTCCAAATCCAGCTCCAGACAAGTGACAAGTGGAGTACCTCAGGGTTCAGTCCTGGGACCGCTCTTGTTTGGCATCTACTTCTCTGAAGTGCAGGCCAACACTAAGGGACTCTGGCTAACAAAGTTCGCAGATGACTGCAAACTAGGAGCCATTATTGAATCCTCAAATGATGTGGATATTCTACAAAAGGGCCTTACAGAAACAGCTTTTTTCTGGTTAATTGGGTAACTTGTTTAAATCAGTTTGTTCATTTTCTATTGTTTTATATATATATATATATATATATATATAAAAAATTGCACTTTATTCATTTGCTTTAACTGTATTTGTGTTTTTTCCTACTTTATTACTAGGGGCATTGACTATAACTCTGATCTGAGATATATAACAACAAGTATCATTTTCTGTGCATTTAAAGTGTTTTTTTGATTGTATCTGCTTTATTTTCTGAAAAAAAAAAAATATATATATATATATATATATATATATATATATATACTTGTTTCCCGACTTTCTAAGCTAGTATAGTCCAGTTTTCAGGTTAAGTGCTGAATTCAAGGCTGTGTTAGAAATCTTTGTGTTTGCCTATACCTTACTTGGATAGAAGGACGTTTCCCTGTTCACCTGTGATACAGGGGAGCTTTGAGCAGCCTATCTGTCCCTGGAGGAGTGGCTTCAGCCCAGAAATTAGTAGTTTATTGGCCATTTTGGGCTAATTTCTATTTCTTTCATTTCCCAGCTATAAATACTGCATTTGCCCAGTTTTGCACGCCAGGCAGCGCCGGTTAGCTAGGGTATAACTATTCCCGGCTCCACAAAGTCTCCTCTTCAATTATTCCCTTGGAACTAGACAAACGTTCAACTTAAGCACTTAAGCCATTCATTTCACAGTCCAGCACTTGCTCAAAACTCATAGCAAGCACTTATAAACCCTAGCACTAGACCCTCCTGTACTGTACAGAAGGACAAAGCTCTCTATTCGACTTTACCAGCCATCCAGTAAAACAGTTCACTGTACCTATCCAGGCATGTCCAAAGGTCAGTTTCAGGTGTACTCTCCTGTCCAACTGGTGAATCTGGGCATTTAGAGGCAATGTTACAACTGCCTCATGTACACAGACAACCCTCTCCTCCTACCACCAAACACTAATACATGTGAGAGATGCAATTATACAGCCAGACTGGAGGCTAAGCTCTCTCAACCCAAGGCTGGATCAGACAGTCAAGAGGAGAAGGGAAATACTTGCATCACACCACCAGTCTCACATAGACCCATTAAACCAGCACCGGCAAAAAAAAACACACAAATACACGAAAACATACTTGGAGGCTCTAAATAAAAATCTGCAAAAGCAACAGAGACCTCCAAAGCAGACATCCAGGCAACCTCCACCCCCAACACAAATCATGAAACACATACTTCACAAAACCAGTGTACCATGCAATCACAGCCCTTAAGGTGAAATAACATACCGAACATACTAGTAATAGGTGACTCTATAGTCAAGCACACTGACATCCCACTCACTAGGATGAATAAGGAGAAGGCTACAGTTAGCTGCCTGTCGGGTGCCAGGATCTGCCACATAACACAAGCACTCAGGTCACTCCAGAACAAGTACAAATACGACTCTGTCATTGTCCATGTTGGTGTGAATGACCTGATCTGTACCTCCCTGGACTACATGAAGAGAGACATGGAAGAGCGCTCTGATCTTGTAGCCTAGGCCGGTATGACTCTGATGCTGAGTAGCATCCTGCCCGCACCAAGAATGATACCACGGTATAAAGAAAAAAATATCAATTTCAACAACTGGCTAAGTTTCTGGTGTCATTCAAAGGGGATCCAGTGTCTGTCCGCCTGGGATGACATGCTCGACAATCAGCTTTGCTAGAGACGGCTTGCACCTGTCACCCTTAGGCTTTCGTATACTGGCCAAGACTCTTGCCACCCCCATAGTGCATTTTTAGGCAAGGCTCAAAAGACAAATCCACCACCATAAATAGCACAAGTAACAAAAAACTGAAGGTAATTCTACTCAATGCCAGAAGTCTAAACCTCAAAATGCACGCACTCGAGGCACTCCTCAGTATGGAGAAAATCGATATATGTGCAGTAACAGAAACCTTGTTTAAGGCTCCAGCGAGCACCCCAGCACTACCAGGCTACAACTCATACCATACATTTCGGCCACAGAACCTGGACCGAAATACAAAATGTGGGGGCGTATCCATATTCATCAAGGATACCCACACCTCCAGGTTAGTGGCACAGCATGATGCTTCAGAAATCATCCACGTGCAACTAACAATGGGCAAAGCTGCAATTCAAATTGTAGCTTGCTACAGATCACGCGCCATGTTCCAGGACCCCCATTCCGCATTTCTGGAAACACTAGGAAATATAAAGGTCCTACCAAACACCCTAATATTGGGTGATTTCAATTACCCAAACATTAACTGGGAGAACTACTCAATTACTAACTCCCTTGACCAGCATTTACTAGAATTTATACACTCAAATGCCATGGATCAACTGGTCAACACTCCCACCAGAGGTGACACTATATTGGACCTTGTCATAACCAACATGGGCGACCAGTGCTCCACACCAGAGGTTAACCCCTCACTGGTTAGATCTGACCATAAACAAATCACTTTAGATATCCACATTCTGCCCTCACTCCTGGACAAGGAAACCACCATGAAAAACTTTTCAAAAGCAAACTTCACGTTACTTAAGACCAAGGTGGAAATTTTCAAAGCCCCCATGCTAAAGGATAACTTTGTCCAAGCTGCAAAATCCTTTACTAATGCATTCTACGGGCACCTACAAGAATGCATGGATCGTGCTATCCCAAGCAAAACCAAGACTCACTCCTCCAAGAAAAGGAAACCAGTCTGGTGGACTCCTGCCATAAACAAACAAGCTATACAATAGAAGGAGGAAACTAGTAAAGAAGAGAGCAAAATCCCAAGAAGGGAAGACATCCCTGATCAGTATCAGCAAGAAACTATGATCCTTCATAAAATCATCCAAGGTGAACTTTGAAAGAAAAATTGCCAAGGACTCCAAAGATAACCACATGGTATTCTTTAGCTATGTCAAGAATCTAAGTGGCAGTTCCCAGATCTGCTCAGAGTTAGTGCAGAATGGCACAAAATACACTGAACCGACCAATATCGCCAACACCCTAGCAGACAGGTTCAGTGCAAACCTCACCCCATCTCACCCCCAAAAGGGCCCATAACCATACCAGAAGAATGTAGTGCCCCTGAAATCACAAACACTCAGGTTAAAACAGCCCTCTCCAAAGCCAAAAACACAGCATCAATGGGACCGGACGGTGTCCTAGGCTGCGTCCTATATGAGCTCAAAGACAAACTAACCCCTCACCTAAACACACTGTTCAAACTCAGCCTCTCGACATGTTATGTACCCATAGAGTGGTGCACAGCAACGGTTATTCCGCTCCACAAAGGTGGAGCCACAACAGACCACAGGAACTATCACCCTATAAGTCTGACTAGCTTGGTCTGCAAGGCTATGGAACACATAATCATGGAACTCATTAACAGAGACATTGGGAACCTCCAAACACTGAACCCTACCCAGTTCGGCTTTGTTAAGGGCAGATCATGCCTCCTAAACCTGGTGGACTTCTTTGAGACAGCTACCAAGGCTATAATGAGGGAAAGGTGGTACACGCAGCCTACCTAGACCTCGCAAAGGCCTTTGACACCATTCCCCATTCTGGTATTATAGACAATCTCTCCAGCCTGAACATAAACCCCTATGTCACAAAATGGGTTACCAACTGACTCACGGACAGAACCCACATGGTAAGAGTTGCGGGAGCTAGGTCTGACTCTAAACCGGTTACAAGTGGCATTCCCCAGGGCTCAGTCCTAGGACCCCTCCTGTTCAGCATATACTTCTTAGAGGTACAGGCAAGCACAGGAGGACTATGGCTGACCAAGTTCGCAGACGACTGCAAACTAGGGGCTATAATTGACTTTCCGGCTGACAAAGACATCTTCCAAAAGGGTCTCACTGAGACTGATACCTGGTGTCAAAATCATGGCCTCAAGCTAAATGCCACAAAGTGCACAGTCATCCCCTTTGGAAAAAACGAAGTACCCACAAACTACCACATAGGTGGTAGTCCCCTAAATACGAAGACGTAATAAGGGATCTGGGGACCCAAGTAGATAGTAATATCTCCTTTGATAATCACATTGCCAAAGTGGTTAGAAAATCCTTCTACGTGACCCACCTTATCACAAAAGGGTTCGCATCCAGATCAAAAGAGGTCATTGCGCTCCTCTACTCATTGCTCATCAGACCCATTATAGAGTACAACGTCCCATTTAGGAAGTGTCTTACAAGACACCTGCAACAGCTGGAAAGACCACAGAAGTACCTCACCAAGAAGATCACTGGCCTCAAACAGATACCCTATGCAGCTTGACTGAAGAAACTCCAGCTGCACTTGGTTGCATACCGCCTACTCAGAGGTGATCTCTGCCTGACACACAAGGCCATGTCCAACCCAGAACCGATGGACACGCTCCACCTAAAGAAAAGCTTAGCCCCTTGAGACACACACTCAAGGGATCTAAACCTCACCACAACAATAAATAGGACATGCTGGAGGGATAGATTCTTGTCCCAGAGACTTCCCATGCTTTGGAACAAGATTCCAATCTACATTAGGCAGAGCTCCTCGCTAACACTCTTCAAGAGAAACCTTGACGAGTGGATGGGAAACAGAAAGTTTACTCCAGGGATTACTTCAGTGGCTCTGCTGGACAGAGGCACATGGAACTAATCTAAGGGGGCGGCGAATGCCAATACATTCTGGCTAGGCTTATAAATGCCTTCAAGCAGATAGCCTAGTACCTACCTATGAACCTAAGATGTTTGGTGCCAGAGCCATGGGCTCAAGCTCAGTGCCAAGAAATGTATAGTTATCCCCTTTGGGAGAAAACATGTACCCATGAATTACCTTATAGGTGGCAGTACACTAAACACTGAAAGTGTGATGAGAGACTTAGGGACACAGGTGGACAGTGGTCTCACTTGCAATAACCACATCGCCACAACAGTCAGGAAATCCTTCTATGTGGCACACCTCATCACTAAGGACTTTTCATCCAGAAAGGAGGCGGTCATTGTCCCACTGTACTCATCCCTCATTAGAACCATTATAGAGTACAATGCTCTATTTGGTATGTACCTCACAAGACATCTGCAACAGCTGGAAAGGCCGCAGAAATACCTCACTAAAAGAATCACAGGCCTAAAGAAGATGCCCTATACTGACAGTCTAAAATAAATCCAGCTATACTCTGTGGCATATCGTCTACTCAGAGGCGATCTCTGCTTAACATACAAGGCCATGTCAAACCCTGAGCTGTTGGACATGCTCCACTTAAATAAATCCCAATCTCTCAGAGCTACATGCTCCAGGGATCTAAACCTTGTCATCACAATGAACAAAACATGCTGGAGGGATAGGTTCCTGACCCAGAGACTCCCCATACTCTGGAATAGACTGTCCATACATGTTAAGCAGAATGCCTCCTTGGCCCTCTTCAAAAGGAAGCTTGACAATTGGATGGGAGATAGGAAATTCACCCTGGGGATCATGTCAGTTGCCCTGCTAGACAGGGGTCCAGGGAAGAAATATCCAGGGAATTGTTATGGTTAGGCTTGTATAGGCCCTAGGGCTGATAGCCTAATACCAACCTATGATGAGTTGGAGGAATGCTCTATCAGACAGGTCACGCCTTAGCAGTCTGTACTATACCAAGCATGGTGGCAGGGGTTCCTGGTCCATGTAGGACATGTTTACGCCTTGTATCATTTTGGGAAATAATCTTTGTGGACTTTCCAGTTGTTGCATGTGTCTGTACAGATATACGCCAAAAGGGGGCATTATATGCAATGATTGGCCCACTGAGGTCTGAGTAAAGGGGATCAATGATATCCCTAGACCGATACATAATCCCTTTGTTTATAATCTGTGCAATACAGAATGACTTTCTTATAATAATAGACGGATGTTGGTCAAAAGTTAGGTCGTTGTCCACATAAGTTCCCAAATCCTAAGCAACTGGGTCAAGTCTTGGGGGTGTATTTTCAATGTGGTAGTTCCCTTGGGTAGATACTTGCCAAAGGATACAGTCAAGCATTTTTTGGCATTTAGTTTCAGACCATGATTTTGACACCAGTTACTTATTTGAGGCAAACCTTCCTGGGGGATGGCCAAGTCATTTGGGGATTCAATGACTGCTCCTAGCTTGCCGTCATTTACAGAATGAGTCATTATCATCACCTTTTATCAGTATTATTATCATTATTACTCAGCATTAGCTTTTATGGTCCCATAGCCTCCATCATTATTTGCTATTAGAAGTGACTTCAGATGCTGCATTATTAGGTGAGAGGATTTTAAGTTTTATTTTTCATATCAGAGAGATCGGGGAGGGGTAGCAGTTTGATTTTTGCAGGCAGTAACATGACTTGTGAGTTACAAAGTCATGTTTCAGTGGCTGTTAGTTTCCTGAGTAATTCTTTGGAGATGTGTCAGGTTATCTGATGTGCATATGAGTGTGGATTATCAGCATATTGTGTTTGGGAGGGCTGTTGTGTGGATGTGTGGAGGGTGTGTGTGAGAATGTTAGAGGTGTAGATCAAGGATAGAGCTTTGTGATACAGGTGGTGACTGGGAGGTATGGAGAGAGGGCATGGGCACCAGAAACATAGAGCCAGGGGAGGGCCCCCTCTCCCAACTTTTACAGCTGCAAGACCTGTCGGGGGGAAAATTAATGAAATGGAGTTTTCACGCTAAAGTGGATTCACGCGCAGAAGTTCAACTAACTAAACTAGCTGTTCTTGTTCTCTTATTGCTCTGTGTTACGGGAGTTATGTTACCACTGTTCTGTTGGTGCTGCCAGAGTCATGTCGGTAAGGAGAGTTTTGTTCTTTTATTTGCAGGAGTTATGCTGTTTGTGTGTGTGTGTGTGTGTGTGTGTGTGTGTGTGTGTGTGTGTGTGTGTGTGTGTGTGTATGCAAAATGCCCCAGTTAGGTATAGCTGGTGGTTAGTGTTACTCAGGCTCAAACAGCAGCCTGAATTCTCTACCCATACCACTGCTTGTGATTCAGGGAGTTGAGTCCATAGTTCTCAACTGTCCAGATTTTCACAGAATATTTGGCTCATACATTTGGTCTGTTCCTCTTAAAATTTGTGGTTTTCTGTCAAATCAGTTTGAACTGAATGCACTAAATAATGATAGCCCTTTAAGTTTCAGTCTTCTTATCTTTCAGGAAACACATGGTAACACAAAACACTTTATTTTAGCAACTATATAAGATTATACAAGCAATATTTAAAAGGTGTCCCTGGTTTTGGGCCTTTGCCCCCCAAATAAATTTTGACTTTTTCCAGATTTTCTGTGCTGCGAAGTTGAGAAATTTAGTTGAATGTCAAGTGTATTTTACAAGGAGCCGAGAGCTTCAGGGGAAGATACGTTTAGTGCTACTTATGCCAAGTTATTTGCATTGTTAGTAGCACAACAGGTAGTATACTTGCCTTTTGATGCAGAAGGCTGTTGGTTCTACTCCCACAGTATGCAGATGGATCACTGATACTGTACTGTGTTGTACTTTAAAGGGCGTGGATGCTGCAGTCCTATGAATGTTCTCCTTTGGAGGATTTATCTAGTAACTATGAACCTGTCATCAGTTTGCCATTCAGTCCCCATTGCAAAATTACTAGCTTTTCATTTTTTTAATGTAGCATAGGCAATTTATTCGTCAAGGGCAACAGGTACTTTATTTGTTGATGAAACAATTAAATATATATGTGTTTACTAGCAGCAACCTCTTCATTAGTTACAGATCTCTTCAGTGTGGTATTATTTAGATGACTTAATTCTGCAGAAATGTTGCATATTTTCTGATATTGATTTATTGTAATGACAGAAGTTTGAGTGGCCTTTTACGGTTGAAATTTTCTAAAATGGGTAGTTTTCTCATTATTGGTTCATACACTTTGTTTCATTGCTTACTACAAGACTGTTTCAAACTACAAAT
The DNA here is from genome assembly GCF_019279795.1 of Protopterus annectens. Taxonomy (NCBI): domain Eukaryota; kingdom Metazoa; phylum Chordata; order Ceratodontiformes; family Protopteridae; genus Protopterus; species Protopterus annectens. The sequence continues at coordinate 912,759,140 of NC_056728.1, forward strand.
TTAAAACACATTATAACAAGTGGTGCTGTATTATACAAGGAATATAATTTAATACAAAGGATAAAGCTGCCAGGTAAGAGGAAGGCCTAAGATAAGGTTTAAGGATGTGATGAGACAGGACATGCAGGTGGTTGATGTGACAGAGCAAGATGCAGAGGACAGGAAGAAATAGAAACAGATGATCCACTGTGGTGACCCCTAATGGGAACAGCTGAAAGAAAAGAGAGAGGTTAATACAATCAGGAAAGTGAATCAAAAAATGCAAACATGTATGCTTGCTCACAGGATGCAGGAGATCAGAATGGGGAAAGAAACCAGTCACCAATGGAGTCCACCAGGGTTCGGTGCTGAGACTTTTTCTGTTTGGCATATACATCTCAAAAGTAAAAGGAAATACCAAAAGGCTTCGGCCAAATAAGTTTGAGATGACTGCACACTAAGAGTAGTTACTGAATCCCCAAATGACTTAACCATCATGCAGGAAGGTTTGTTCCAAACAATAACTGGTGCCAGTATCATGAATTTAAACTAAACTCTAAGAAATACATTATCATATTATTTGGGAAGTCATCTAATCCAGGGAACTGCCAAATTGACAATGCCCCCTGAGAACTGACCCAGTTGTTTGGCATTTGGGAACCTCTGGGTACAGTGACGAGTCATAAGAAAGTCTTTCTATATTGCACAGCTTATAAACAAATTGATTGTGACTAGCTCTAGAGATGTTATTCTTCCTCTTTACAAAGCCCTCATTAGGTCAATCATTTTGTATAATGTCCACTTTGGCATTTATCTGCCCAAACCCATGCAACAATTGGAATACCCACAGAGATACCTTGCTAAAGGGCTACAAGTCCTAAACAACAGGTCTTGCATGGACCACCTCAAAGATTTATCACTATACTCAATATCCTACAGAGTGCTTAGAGGCAACGTGTCTGGCATACAAGGCATCCTCCAACCTAATACAGATGGACCTACCGAACATCAACAAGTCAAATGGCATTAGAAATACTCAGTCCAATATCTAAACTGAATGTTGTGGAGAGATGAATATATATCACAGAGGCTACCACTGTTCCAGAACAGACTATCCATTCAAGTAAAACAAAGCTCATCCCTGTCCATATTCAAATGCAACTTGGATCTCAGGATGGGTAATAGAAAGTATACTCCAAGTTTGCCCCTCGTGCCACTAATGGACAGAGACAGTTCCTAAATGCTGCATCCCTTATATGGGTCCCCTCAAATTATCTATAGTATGATCACATTTATTCTCACTAGGGATAATATACAATTATTAGACATGGGATAGGTAAACCCAATCAGGAAATGTTAATTCAAGCACCAAAAGAGAAATTGGCTAAGCTTAAAATGTCCTCCAAGTGAACCTATGTTGTGGTAGTAAATAGTTTTAAAAAATTGCCCATTTTAGATCACTAAGTGCCCCCCTCTCACCACCACCACCCCCAGTCTTCAACAGCTTCCGGCACCTTTGAGAGAGGGTGGAGTGACATTTTACTGATTGATACCTATTGGATAAGTAGCTTTTGAACCATTGAAGGGTGGGTCGTGATGCATCTAATTTGGTCATTCTAAAGTAGACGTTTGCTGCAACAAACTGTGTTGAAAACTGTAGACAAGTATAGACATAAGGGGGAGACAAGTATGTTGTTATCTATAGCTTTATTGACAGTATCTATATGGGTTGGAAGTGTAGTATTAGTACTATGGGAGGTATGGTAACCTTGCTGTGACATGCTGAAGGTGCTCTTGCCAGGAATGGCTATAGATGGCAATAACATCTAGTTAAGCAAGTGCAAAAGCTCCTGTTCCTGCCAGGATACAATCTACCAGCCTCTGGAAAGTTACTGGGGCATTTTGCATCCCAAAGGCCATATTCGTGAACTCATACAAGCCAAAAGGAGCCACAGAGGCTGACCTCTCTCTAGCACTGGGAGTAAAGAGCACCTGCAGTAACCCTTGGTAAGATCACTGGTGGTAAGATACTTAGCCCCACCTAGCTGATTTAGGGCTTCATCTGTCCTAGGCATGGGGTAAGCATCTGACTTTGTGTGACTATTTAATTTCCTGTAGCCCACACACAACCTGGTGCTGCCATACTTCTTCGGTACCAGCACCACTGGGGAGGGCCAGGGACTGATGGATTCCTGGATTATCCCTAGTGCCAACATTTCCTGTATCTCCTGTTTGACTCTCTCAGGCACCCTATAAGGGGACTGCTTAATAGGCCTTTGGGGTCTTATATCTACATGGTGCTGCACCAGGTGGGTGCACCGTGGTTTCCCAGTGAACATGTCCCCAAACTCCTGTAACACTGCTCAGATTTCACCAGATCCCCCTCAGACTCCTCCTGCCATCCACTGCAAATACTCAGCACAATGGCCACCCTACCATGGTAAGGATTAATCATATTAACATGGTACAATTTATGGCCCTGCCTCCTGCCTAGCAGTTCTACCATGTTTTTAACATCACTGACCTTCCTTACCACCTTGTAGGGTCCCTCCCAAGCTGCCTGCAGCTTGTGGTGTCGGACAGGAATGAGAAAAATTACCTGCTGCCCTACAGCAAACTCTCTAGCTCAAGCATTCCTGTCATACCCAACCTTTTTCTGTTGTTGAGTTTCTGACAGGTTCTCCTGGACCAAGCCCATGAGTTCCCTAAGCTTTGTCCTGAGGTTTAGGACATATATGCACAACCGACTTCTTGTGGTATTCACACTCACCCTCCCACTCATCTCAAATCAAATCTAGAGGTCCCCTCAACCTATGCCCATACAGCAACTCAAAGGGTGAAAAACCTGTGGATTCCTGGGGAACATCTCTGTAAGCAAACAAATGGGGTAAATATTTGTCCCAGTCCTTCATAAACTGGTCTGCAAATGTCCCAAGCATGGACTTGAGTGTAGAGTTTAACCTCTCAACAAGACCATTAGTCTGGGGATGGTAGGTGGTGGTCTTTAGGTGCTTCACCTCACAGCACTTTCACAGACAAGCCAGCAGGTCTGACATGAAATTGGCACCTCTGTCAGTCAGTGTTTCTTTTGGGAACCAACCTTGCTGAAAATCTCTAACAAAGCATTTCCCACTTTTTCTACCTCAATGGAGGACAGAGCCACTGCCTCAGTGTATCTGGTAGCATAATCTACTACCACTAGGATATACTTTTTCCCTGTGGAACTTTGGGCACTCAGAGGCCCCACAATCTCCATAGCTACCCTCTGAAATGACTCCTCAATCAAAGGCATCAAGGGAGCTTTCACCTTGTCTCCTGCCTTGCCTACCTTTTGGCACTGGTCACAGGTCTTGCAAGTACCCTGTTACATCTCTAGAAATCCCAGGACAATAAAAGTTCTGCATAATACATCTTTTTGTATGTGTTATGTCCATATGACCTACATAGGGAGTATCACTGACTATTGCTAGAAGTGCCAGATGGCTGGGTCTGGGCACTACAAACTGCTGTATTCTCTCACCCTCTAACCCTCCCCTCAGGGGTCCACTCTCTATACAATAACCCTTTGTCCCAATATACAGATTCCCCCTTCCCTTGAGAATCAGGTGCCTCACTAGCTACCTCCATTAGGCCTTGTAATGTAGGGTCTGAGAGATGAGCCTGTTTCATCTCTCTCTTTATAACCCTTCCCAGCTTCCCTTTCACAGGAAGTCTGGCATCCTCTGACCGTGGTGCCTCACTGTCAGCCTGGGTACTACTACTACTCACCTCTGCTCTTGCAGTGATTTTTTCTAAGGGAACATCAGTACACACAAGCAGCTGTGCCTCACCTTCAGTCTCACTACTATAGGGTAGCTTCCTCCCTGAAGTAACCATCTCACCAGTCCTGGCTGCAAGTGTGCAGTCTATCTGGGTCTCCCCCAGGCTACCCGACCCACATGCTCATCTCCAAGCCTGACTGTGTGTAACTGCATGCACACATGGTACTACATTATCAAAATTATTCCTTATCAGTACATCTGCAGGGATATCCTCAAACACATCCTACTTGCTGGCTTCCTTTTCCACCCTCCCAGTCAAGGTGAATCCTAGCCAAAGGTATTTGGAATGGGGTCCTTCCTAAAGCTCTGACTAGAGTAGACTGCCCCAGAAAGTAGTTCTCCTCTTTAACCATTGTAAGCTTCACAATAGTTAAGGCAGTGGCCATGTCTCTCTTAGCAATGGCCTCTTTCCAATTTACTAAGATAGGATATAACCTCTTGTGGTAGTTTGGTACCCTTGTTATCTCAGGACAACTTACTGCTGGTATTTTTCATTCCCACTTACTGGCTCTCCCACCTTTTGTTCCCCACCTTGCCTCAATGGACATCTATAGGATACATGACCCCACTGGTTGCATTTAGAACATTTAACTTTGGTCCTGGATGCATACCTGGACTAGTGGCTTCCCCTGCTACTGGCGGACTCTGTTAGGGCAGTCTGGGCTGCCCACCGTGAGTTGCCTTAGACTCATGAGCAGCACTGGTTGTCCCTATCATATGCAGTGATGTTCTGCTTGCTAGGTTTAGGTCTTCCTTCTTCCCCAACTCATCTGTAGTATTGCATTGTCTATCAGCTAACCATATTCTCATGTCCTCAGGCAAAGTGCTAAGGGCTTGTTCCCTCACCAAAAGGTCTGCCAGCCCTTCAAAAGTGGTGACCTGACATCCACTCACCCACATAAGTGCTTAGTTCAGCAATATACTCACACACATTTTCATCTGCCTTGCATCTATGCTCATGAACCTTTTTTTCTGTAAGCTTCAGGTGTTAAAGCATTCTAACAAATACATTTTGACTGTATTATAATTTAAGCAATCAGTATCAGTTAGTTTATAGATTGCATTTACAGCTTTACCATGGAGTAAGGGGGTCTGGAAACATACCTAGAGCCCTTGGTGAACATTATACTGTTTACATACCCTCTTAAACATATGAATGAAACTATCAAAATTATCCCCCTCTGTAAAATGGGGAAGAAATGTAATTACTTGTTTATTTATTTCAGTTTGATGACTGGGGACATCCACTAGGCCAAGAAGATCCCATTTTCAGTGCAGGCACTGGGAGAAAAGCTCCAATAACATGTTAAGGACAATTAGAATATAAATTAATGTGAGGCAAAACAAATAAAAATCATGTTAGATGCATACATACAAAGAACAGCATAATGCAGCATAAAGATATGCAGAGCAGTATAACATAATTGTTAGGGAGGGCAACCAGTATAATACAGACTGAGGAATACTCCATCATCTGCTCAGCCTCCTCCCCCTCTGAGCTACTACTAAAACCCCAACTTGCCTTTTCCAAAACAGAATCCTGGATGAAATACAATCACCTTGCCCTAAACACTAGCAAAACAAAACTAATGACTTTTACCGCCAGTAGAAACTCTACTTTTGATAGAAACTTATTCTGCACTACAAGCCTAAATAAACCCCCCACTGGAAATTGTTCCCACCACCAAACTGCTAGGCATAATCATTTATGAAAACCTAAAGTTTGACTCCCACATATACTCGGCTATTAAGAAAACCCATAAAAAAAGAGGTCTCCTCTACAGAGACAACCGTTATCTCAGCCCCTACACCCGACAAACACTTGCATCTACCTTACTCCTCCAATCTCTCATGTATGGCGCTCCCCTATTTACCAACCTCCATCTAGGCCTATGTTCCAGACTCGAATCCTGCTACAACAAAATTAGCAAATTTGCAACCAACACCAAAAGTTCATCTCATCATTGCCACTTTCTGCACACCCTCAAATGGCTTGAACTCCCCAACTACCTCAAATATCTACAACTTACAACTACCCACAAGCTCATCTTCAAACCTGCAGAATGTCCATCCCTGGCCACTGTCCTCGCACCCTACACACCTCCTGCTCCCTAAGATCTGAGAGCCAAAGTCTCCTACAAGTTCACAAACCCTCTCATCCCCCTGGACAACTACTACTAGCCTTCCCTATAGCTAAACTATGGAACTCTCTCCCCTCCCCACTGCACAACATGTCCAACCACAATAACTTCAAGACCCACCTGCTCTATCACCTGACCTCCAAATGGACATGCCCCTCTCATCCTCCTACCTAAGCACCCCTAACTTATAAGATCCTTCTCTGTGAAAGTTCTACAAAATATTTGCAATGAATGTTACTGAAGAAAGCCGATATCTTACTGTAATGTTTTTATACTGAATACTCTGTAAATCTGTAACCTCTCATTATTCTTTTTCGTTTGCACTGAATGTTACACGTGAATGCCTATGGCTTACTATAATGTTCACTTTTATGTTCCTGACTCTGAATTATGTATATTAATGTAAACTCTCTTTCACTATTATCAATGTAACTCCTTGTGGAGCTTTTCTTTCCGGGCCTCCACTGAAAACAGGTCGCTGTGACCCAGTGGACTCTCCCGGTCAACAAATAAATAAACAAACAGTCTTGGGAGGAGAAATACAGGTAATGGAATGTTGATGTGAGATGCTGGATGTCCAGAAATGTTTCATTTGATATAATTCACTCCAGTGGCTCTACTCAACAGAGGCACTAGGAACTAAGGTCGGGTGGCAAGATGCCAGGGTAATCCTATGGGCTAGGCTTGTAAAGGCTCCAGGCCATTAGCTTAGTACACACCTATGAACCTGCAAACCCAGAATGATGCCACAGTACAAGCAGAAAATGATTAATTTCAACAGTTGGCTAAGTTTCTGGTGTCATTCTAAGGGGATCCAGTATCTGTCTGCCTGGGATGACATGACTGACAGACCTCGATGCTTTGCCAGAGATGGCCTCCATCTGTCACCCCTCGGCTTCCAGATACCGGCCAAGGCTCTTGCCACTCATACAGCGCTTTTTTTAGGCAATGTTCCAAAGATCAAATTACCACCGTAAAAGCTACAAACTAATGCAATCTGAGAGCATGATGCTAAATGCTAGAAGTCTAAATCTCAAAATGCACTTACTCGAAGCACTCCTCAAAATGGAGAACATCGACATTTGTGCTGTAACAGATACCTGGTTCAAGGCAGCAGAAAGCACCCCTGCACTACCAGGCTATAACTCAATGCACTACCAGGCTATAACTCATCGCACACCTTTTGTCCCCAGAACATGGACCGAAGCTCCAAAGGCAGTGGTGCTTCCATATTCATAAATGTTGCACACACCTCCAGACTGGTAGCCCAACATAACGCATCTGAGATACAGGTGCGGTTCAGCTAACATTGGGTAAGACATTGATTCACGTTGTAGCCTGCTATAGGCTCCCAACCATGTCCCGAAACTCACACTCCACATTCCTAAGCACCCTGGAGAATATTAAGGTCCAACCTAACACTCTTATATTGGGCGATTTCAACTACCTCTCCATTAACTGGGAAAACTACTCATGTACCAATACACTTACCCAATGGTTTCTGGAATTCATTAATTCCAATGCCCTGGACCAGCTCGTTCTTACACCCACTAGAGATAGCAACATCCTTGACCTGGTCATTACTAACATGGACAACCATTGCTCTACAGCAATAGTAAACACCTCCCTGGTTAGATGTGACTACAAACTAATCACCTTGGAAATCCACATCCCTCCCAACCCCCCCCCCCCCACAAAGGTAACCACCATGAAAAACATCTGCAAAGCTAACTTTGGACTCCTAAAAACAGAGGTGCCTAACTTCACAGCACGCATGCAAATAGATAATAGTCTATATAAATGACTGTTGAATCATAGGTTCATAGGTAGGTGCTAGGTTATCAGTCCCGGGGCCTATATAAGCCTAGCCAAAAAGGTTTCCTGGCTTCCACCACCCAAGAAAATTATTTTCCTGTACCCCTATCAAGCAGTGCCACAGAAGTGATCCCCGGGGTAAATTTTCTATTTCCTATCCAGTCATCAAGATTTTTCTTAAAGAGGGCCTATAAGGAGCTTTGCTTGACAATGAATGGGTAGTTTGTGCCAGAGTATGGGAAGTCTCTGGACAGGAATCTATCCCTACACCATCTATCATACACCAATGCACTGTACAAACACATACACAAATGCATGGATCTCGCCATACCCAATAGAACCAAGATGCTCTCCTCAAAAAAAAGGAAGCCAATCTAGTGGTCTCCTTCCATAAACAAACTCTACAACAGGAGGAAGAAACTGATGCAGAATAACGTGAAGTCCCACGACTGGAAAAACTCCTTTATCAGCCTCAACAAAAGGTTGACATCCCTCATCAAATCCTCTAATGCTATCTTTGAAAACAGAATTGCAGCAGATAGTAAAGACAACCACAAGGCCTTCTATAGTTATGTAAAGAATCTCCATGGCAATACCCAAATGTGCACTGAGCTACTGCACTATGGTCCCTCATACTGAGCCAACAGATATTGCCAATATACTGGCTGACAGATTCAGTGCCAACTTTGCCCCTCTTACCCCCCCCCCCCAAAGGGCCAATCAGAATACCAGTAGATTAACAGGTAACAAGTATTACTGCTGCACAGGTTAAAACAGCACTGTCCAAGGCCAAGAATACAGCTTCTGTGGGACCTGACAATATCCCTGGCTGTGTTCTATATGAACTACAGAGTGAACAGGCACCTCACCAGTGTGCTATGTTCAATCACAGTCACACATCAGGCTTTGTCCCTACTGAATGGTGCACTGCTACAGTCATCCATCTCTACAAAGGAGGATTGACTACAGACCCTGGGAGCTATCGCCCCATTAGCCTAATGAGTCTGATATGCAAAGCTATGGAAAGCATCATCATGGACCTAATAAAGAAGGATATAGGGAATCTCCAAACTCTGGATCCTACATAGTTTGGTTTTGTGAAGGATAGACCATGCCTGCTCAACTTAATCGATGACTTTGAGTCAGTCACCAGAGCTGTGGATGAAGACAAGGTGGTTCATACAGCCTACTTTGATCTGGACAAGGCCTTTAATACCATTCCCCACTCAGGAATCGTAGAAAAACTCACTAAGCTAGGCATCAACCCCTACATCACTCGGTGGGTTGCAAACTGGCTCACAGAGAGAACCTACAGTGTGAAAGTAGCTGACTCCAAGTCAGATTGCCAACCAGTCACTAGTGGAGTCCCACAGGGTTCAGTCCTGGGTCCTCTCCTGTTTGGTATCTACTTCTCCAGGCTCTGAAGTCCAGGCCAACACAAAGGGACTCTGGCTAACAAAGTTCGCAGATGATTGCAATTTGGGAGCTATTATTAATTCCCCAAGTGATGTTGACATCCTACAGAACGGCCTCAATAAGACCAATGACTGGTGTCAGAATCATGGCCTTAAGCTCAATGCCAAAAAATGTGTAGTCATCCACCTTGGGAAAAACATAGTTCCCTTGAATTACCACATTGATGGTAGTCCACTGAACAAACAAGGCATTATAAGAGATATGGGAACATAAGTTGACAACAACCTCTCTTTTGAGCACCACATTGCCACTGTGGTCAGAAAGTCCTTCTATGTGGCACACCTCATTACTAAGGGTTTTGCATCCAGGAAGAAAGAGGTCATTGTCTCCCTCTACTCTTCCCTCATTAGGCCAGTCATTGAGTACAATGCCCATTTTGGCATGTACCTCACTAGACACCTGCAACAACTGGAGAGGCCACAAAACTATCTCACAAAGAGGATCCTATATGGGCAGACTCAAAAAAAAAAACACAAGCTATCCTCTCTGTCTCATATTGCCTACTTAGAGGCGATTTCTGCTTGACTTACAAAGCCATGTCTGACCCAGCTCTGTTAGAAATGCTACATCTAAAGAAATCCCAATCCCTCCGCACCACATGCTCCAGAGACCTCAACCTCATTACCATAATCAGTAGAACATGCTGGAGGGACAGGTTCATAACCCAGAGACTGACCATGCTATGGAAAAGACTTCCCATACATGTGAAGCAGAGCACCTCACTGGCCCTCTTCAAGGGAAAGCTTGATGAGTGGATGGGAAATAGAAAATTCACCCTGGAGATCACTCCAGGGGCTCTACTCAACAGAAGCACTAGGAGCTAAGGGCAGGTGGCACAATGCCAGGGTAATCCTATGGGCTAGGCTTGTAAAGACTCCAGGGCCATTAGCCTAGTACACACCTATGAACCTATAATGACATCTAATAAGGTTATCTAAGGTGCAGTAGGAAAATTGTCCAGTACTGTAAAGTGGGGTGTATTGAGAGGTTGTGAGGGGACTTATGTAGGAAACATTTACTGACCTTTGTTGATTCTGGGGTTCATTTACCCCCTTCCCCATTACCTCATGACTCTGGTGAGGAGTCAGCATCTCCTTTTCATGTTGCCTCTTCCTCTCCTTCTCCTCAGCTTCCAGGCACTGCAGTTTCTAATTTTTCTCAGTATTCAGATGTTGCAGTTTCTCATTTTTCACAGTCTCTAGACATCTCAGTCTGCCTGCTGCCTCTATTGCCAAATGCTTGGCCTCCAGCTCAAATCTCTTTAACTCCAGACAGATTTTTTAAGTCTTCTGTGGAAAGGTTGAGCTGTCCATTTTCTGAGAGTTGTACATCTCCAAGGCCAGTCTGACTGTCCTCTTGGTGATGCAGCTATGACTAAAGCTGCAATAATTTCTGCTTTAGTCTGCTTGGCATGCACCAGTCCTTTAGTTTGGAACATCTCAGCCAAGTGTCTCCTTGTCAGCTTGCTATGCCCTTCTGCTGACATGCTTGCCTGCTCTCCCTAACTGACTAAGCTAACAAAATAAAAATAAAAATAAAACTAATGTGATGTGAAACTCTGAATGTTCACTGTGTGGCTGATTTAGAGTATAGACACCTTCAGTGACCACTGTACAGAGGCTACAGTAATACAATATCCACACCAATTCAAGCCAATTAATATGTGATATGACTATCTCACCACTGTCAACCACTTAATATGTGATGCGGATACCCCACCATTGCCACCATATGTGCTGCCCCTGCAACGGCCCAGTAATCAAGGAGTCTCAATCCTCACCAATGGCAACAGCCAGAGGGTGTACACAATGGAAGGAAGACAAATACACACAGTAAAGTACAGCTTCCCTTAAGAGCACACAGAGATCACAGTCAGTCTGGTGCTGGTTTCTCCCTCTTTCTCCAGATCCACAATAAGACTCCCCATTGGTACAGCTATATGGTTAAGATCTCAGCTGAGGGGCCAAGTCAAGACCTCCAGCCTCCAACCAGTGTTTCTTGTCCCTGCCCAAGTAGCTGACAGCCACACACTTTGAGATTTGATTTATATACAAACACGCACACACACCCCTGGTGAAGGCTGGCACACATTTATTAGCTATGCCCCCTTCTGCCCAGACTATAAGGTAATTTCCTCTGCCAGTAGTCCCTTCTTATTATCTAGATAATGCCCTTACAAATGGTGTCCAATCCTACTGTGTAATGTTGCTATTATCCAAATGGTAGTTTTGATTAAGAGCAAAGCTATTTAGGAGTGGCTTGTACAGTGTCACCACATAGACATGCAAGTACTCTAAGAGCTTAAATATGTCTCACAAATATCAGCCACAAATATGTTTAAATATGTTTAATAATAAAGAAAGAACAAGACAATACTCAGAAAAACAGTTACTTAAGAGTTCAAAAATCTCAGGAAATATTTTAAAACAACATTGCAGGACAGTGTCAAAATAGCAGAAAACATCTAACATAATACTTGCCATATTCCTAGCTATACCTAAAAGAAATTACTGTACTCTGGTTACTTATTATTAGCAAGGCAAGTGCAGATGATGATGAGTGGATGTTCTTGTTAGGTCCATGACAAAATACAAACTGCACAGTCTCTCTCGGAGCGGGTTCTTAAATTAATATCAAATATTACTACTGGGTTAGGTTGGATTACATCACTCTGTCACCTGACTTCAGTTCCCAGGCTAAACAGAAACTTAACAGAATTTAGCAGGCTCTCTGTGAGAATACATAGCCTTCACAAGTTTTCAGATCTTGAAAGTCATAAACAATAAAACACAAAACAATGCAGAAGGCACCCTAGTTCTAGACGTCCTGTCTCCTTGCTGCATTGAAGCTAACTTTTATAATACAATTGTAAAATAACTTAATTTCAACTTATTTTCTTGAAGTTTTGCAAGCAAGGTACACTGTGGATACATCTTAGCTCAGTACATAACATACATTTCTGTAAAAACCATATAAATATTCACAACTGACATGCAATTATTTACAAAATTCCAGATAGCTGGGCTGGTAGTGTCATATCCTAATATGTTAAGCAGACAGCTTAATGGGTTAAAGGCAAGACAAAAGAGCAGCAGTGACAGAGAGTCACCCTGGAATATCCCCCTTTGAATTTTTATCCCTGGAATAATAGTTTGTCCTTTATCATGGCTTAACTGCAGAATGGTTTGCCACTGTAATGTAATAGAGCAGTTGAGGGTGTATCTTATACATTTTAAAGCACTCTTTTATCCATGAATGTGGGATACTGTCAAATGCTTTTTGTAGTCTATCCATGCCATTCTTAGATTCTTCCCCTTTTTACAGCTGTCCATTATGACTTAAAACAACAAATGATCCTTTGTTCCATACGTCTTTCTTTTATTGCCCTTTTGTTCTAATGCCATGATTGAGTTTTCTTCTAAATGACTATAAACTGTCGGCATCAAATCCAGTGTATAGTTTATATGTCGTTGGAAGGCAAGTTATTGGTCTATAGTTTTTAGATTAGCTTGCAGATTTGCTCTTAAGTAGGAGCATTGTTTTTCCTGTTGTTAACCAGGCTGGTGTCGGTTCAGGGTGAGCATATAAATAGTTCTTATTCATGGCTAAATCTTCTTGCAAAGATGTTAATTAAGCCTTTTAGCTAGAAATTATGTACTGCCTCTGGGCCTGGGGTTTTCGAATTAAGAGCTTTTCTTAATTTTGTTTCAGTCTCTCTGACTGTTACTTCATTGCATTTCATATCTTGTACATTTGAACTTTGTATTCTTTCTTTTATTTCTTCTATCCATTTAGCATTGTTATGTTCCACAGGATCTTCATAGATATTTCTCCAAAATGTATCTATTTCTTCTTTTTTGGTGCTATTTCAATTCCTTTTGCCTTGTTTCCCAATTCTGTATAAAGCTTTTTGGGTCAACAATAAATTGCTTATTTTGAACTTTTCCTTTATATTTATTTACACGACTTCTAAGTTTTTCTGCCTGTGCTGATATTTTTAGTTTATCTGTGATAGTGCACAGTAGATCCTGATCTGTTATAATACTACATGTTGCCCTTATGTTCCCTCTTCTATACTCTAACAGTGACACTTCTTGTCTTAATTGCTTTATAGTTTTCTCTATTTAATACTTCCATGATGGCATTCAAATTTCCCCTTCCTTTCCTGTCCTGTGTTCTTGTGGTAAGACTTTATTATTAATTTAGCTGCACAGTAATACATCCTAATCACTCTGTTAATTTAATTTATCAAACTTTTAATTGTTTGGGTTTTATTGAGCTACTGTAGTTTACTTCCTTCATTGATGTTAATACTTCTCTTAGATCATTCTCTTCTAAGGTGAGGGCACACTCTTTGTTCTCCGTTTCCTGTGGAGATTCTATAGAAATTTCCAGAGCATCTTCTGGTGACACTCTCTTAAGTTCCATCCTGTCTCATCAATTACTCTTTCATATGGGAACTCACTGGCCTACCACTTTACAACACTGACTGCGTGCGTGTTGCCACAGTTTCCTGTTCCTTTCTTTGCTGTCCAACTCAGAGTGCTCGTACTGGTTTCTTGTGGAAGGCTCCAGTGTATCTTCATATGGCAGCTGATCAGATGCTTTTAGTTCCATTGGTTTCTCCTTAATTTCTGTCCCCATTACTCTATCCTGCAGTGATGTTATCCGAGTTAAATTTTGTTCACTAAATCCTTCACTTCGCAGGGAATCCATAACCTCTGTTTCTTTAACTTTTCCATTGTTAATCATCTTTTCTACTTTTCTCTTTGTTTTCTTGTTTTTTTATATTGTAAAATTGTCCATGTTCTGATGTCTTTGCCTGCATTTCTCTTCAAATATCTTTGGTGCTGCTCTTTTTGACTGATAAGTTTTCCTTTCTCCTTTTCATAAATATTGCACCATATTAAATCTCTCTTTTTTCCATGTCCATATTTCTTCTTCAGATGTCTCCTGTTTCTCCTTACTTTGGGGACTTGTTGTTCCATCATGCTTTGATATAACCCCTGTTAGACTTTCTACAGTAACTCTTTCACTTTGCTAGTATTCCATAACTTCATATTCTGTTTTTTTTCCTAACTTCTACTTCACTAATCTTCTGTTCTCTGTTAACTCTTTTTTATCTTATTTTTGTATTTTGAAGTTTTTCATATCTGGATGCCTTTGTCTGTATTTCTCTTCAAATATCTTTGGGGCTGCCTTTTTATTTTGATTAATCTGGCTTTCTCCTTTGCATAAATATTGTACCATACCAGATCTGTTTCTTTCCCATGTCCATATTTCTTTCTTAAATCTATCAAAAGTCTCTAGATTTTGTTTTTTATATTTTCACACTCCCTCAGTCACGACTTTTTCCAAACAGCCCAAGGTTTCTTGATCTATGTAGTGTTTTCATTAATCTGTTGTATTAATGAACACAAATTTGCATTTGAAGCTTCTGACAGTTTTTCTTGTGGAAGTTTTTTTTCTTTCCTCTAATTTCTTTCTTAATCTTTTTGTATATCTTCTGTCTGGAAATTCTGGGAGTATTGCATAATAGTAACATTACATCATTTCTTTCTTATCCTCAATAGTCCACTCTATTGTTTGTATTGCTCTTTTCTGGCCTATCAGTTTTTGTGATTTTCGTGGACTGCTACTTCCTTCTACAACAGGAGGGCCATCCTCCCCCTGGGGTTGGCCTAGATCCATAGTAGGAATGTTTCCTTATCTTGAGGATTCTACACTGTCATTTTTCCAGTCATGGCACCAGTGCAGATACCAGGATTGGTTACTTTTTTATCCTGGGTCTTGTGCACCCAGCTTTCTTTATTTTTTAACTTACTTCTGTCCATGATATATGCTATATAAAATACAGTCTATATATCAGTGTCATCTTGGTGATATTTTGTGAAAAACAGGGTCCACCTCGTGAAGGTACTCACCAAGACATGAGGATGAATTAATTTCCAGCAACACTACTCTCCTTTACTTGCTGATTTATCATCTCTGCATTCAGACCCCATACCTGCATTGTACCCAAGCATATGTACTGACAGAGTCCCAAGTCATGTACGAGACGTCTTCTGCATCCTAAATGAATGGCTTTCCAAAGTCAGTATTAACATTTCTACATCTGCATTCATGCAGTATGGAGTTCCAATTGACTAACATACATTTCAGCAAAAATTCCAAACTTTAATAAGGCTCTACAACCATGGTGGATGTCATATTAATGAAGGGGTGCAGCAGGGTGTGGGGCTTTTTCCCATTTCACTCAGGTCTACAGGTCTACTACAGAGAGAGAGAACAGTAAAAGTTTTATTTGCACATTATAACATGACTTGAACAGAGCTGTGGGACAAACTTGATTTAACATAACTGATTCCTCTTGATTACGTTTCTTGCCTGCTTGATGTGATATATGCTTAGACTACTCTTTTCGCACCAGGAATATGATGCTTCTTTGAACAAACTGTTTTTCAGTATATTTTTGAAACTCTATAGTGTGCCTTCTTGTCTGATTTCAGATGCTGGTAATTCCATATTGCTGGGGTCAGTTTAGAGAAGGCTGTTTTAACAGTGGTGGTTTTGAATCTGACAAGAGATCATCAATATTGGGTAATGTGCGTTTTAATGGCTTCTGACTGTAAGCCTGCTGAGAACATATGAACCAAAGATTTTATTAGCACATTATTAGGTTATGCTGTAGAAGTCTGCCAGGTAATTATACTTTATTCTATGTAAAACCAATATCTGAAATTTCAAGGACAGGACTATTTCCAGGTTCATGGTTTAGGTTTTTGACTGAACATCTTCTGCAGGGTACACAGAAGCACAACTGATGATTAGTACACAAGTGTACAAAAATGTTGACTGATTTTATAGGCAGTACAGGAGTACATAAAATGCTTCTGATCAGTACAGGGTGTACAGGTTTATATAAACAATAGATTATGAGTACTGGGTGTACAAGAGCATATAAACTGGTGCTGATGAGTTATAAGGTGTGCAGTAGTACATAAACCACTGCCAAGTATGGTCAGTGCAGGTGTACTGGCTGATGACAAAAGAGCAGCATTGGGTATCAGTGAGAGTACGAGGTAGTTTTTTTTTAACCTCCTGGTAGTCCATCACATACGAGTAGTGGACACATTTGCAGGACAAACTATTGTGCACTCCATTTACTGCTACCTGGCCATGATTTCACAGACTGTTACCATTCCTCTCAACTGTAACTGATTTGAAGAGTGTTCCAGTTACTGCTTCATATTTGTGTCTCCCCCTGTGTAAAATCATTGTAATCTTTAATGATTTACCAGAAAAATCAGTCAGTCAGTATTGTCAGACATTAGAATGTTGTACTTCTTACTCATCAGGGAGTACAAGTGTAAGTAAACTGCTGCTGCTGATGAGCTTAGGGAGTGCAGGCATATAAAAATACTGTTGGTGTTAAGAAGATGTACAGGTATACATGAACAGTTGCTGAGGAGTATGGCCAGTTTTATGCATAGGCAGACTGGTTGCCATTCATTTAGGTGCCCTTTACTGTGTGGGCTAGTAGTGTGAATGGTTCAGTTAGATGAGACCATGTGCATGTATGTTCTCAAGTGCCATCAGGGATGTATCTGTGATAACCTGCTCTGTATACATAATCGACGTATAACAAACTATGTAACGTGATAGCGAGAGTGATACCTTTGATCCAGCACAGGCAAGTTATCTATATGCATTCACAGGTCCCACTGGCAGGGGCTCCAGC
Source organism: Protopterus annectens (assembly GCF_019279795.1). NCBI lineage: Eukaryota > Metazoa > Chordata > Ceratodontiformes > Protopteridae > Protopterus > Protopterus annectens. The sequence continues at coordinate 912,776,113 of NC_056728.1, forward strand.
ACAACAGCTCAAACATGCTAGATGCCAATGAGTCACCTTTAGTCCATGATTCTTACACCATGCTCACATGCACAATCCATTAACAAAATGTCATGGTCAGCAGTGCTAACAATGGTGAACAAGATGAACCTCTGGCATCCCCTATATTTAGCAGTGAACATCCTATGAATGCTAGCCCCTCCCAAGATACATAGAAGTCACCAACACAGATGACATCACTAAAATGTACTGCTTCTGAGGTGCATGTGCCAGCCATAGGGAAGAGGTGTGTAGGTGGCCATTACCATCATGACTCTAACACTTTCCCTTACCTGGCTGTCCCTTTTGGCATCAGTCAGTGGATGTAGATATGTATACTTTGGAACAAAGTCTTTGGGTAAAACTAGCACTGAATTTGTTTGCTGGTATTTTGGCAATGTCTTTTAGGTCTGAATAGGTGGCGCCATTTTGAATAAGTTCAGAGCAATGTTGGATATTATTCCTTAGTTTCTTAACATAACTAAAGAAGGATTTTAATTTCCCTTAGTTTCAGTCATTAACATGCATTTATGAGCTACTTTAGTAGATTTAAAAGTATTTTTTCCTTAATTTCCTAACAGAACATCATTTTTTTCTGCTCTTATCCATCACTGTGTCTACCAGCCTCTTTTACTGCTCCCAAACTAGCTCCATTCTAAGCCTGGGACTGCCACAAAGCCAACCGATGGGGTTAACCCATTGACTGTTTTCTTCAGACTATGTTTTTAATTTAGGAGTTTAATTTAGGACCCAAACTGACAAACACTCGATAAAACAGTCACTACTTGACTGGATATTGACCAACAAGCCTAACCTGGGGTACCAAGCTGGCTGCTTACCAGTCACACCAAGTGACCACTCCCCTACATTTCTAGTCAGGAAAAAGGTAAAATCCCACACCAGCACTCCATTCAAATACACCCATAGCAAAAAGAATTTCTCCCCTGACATATTCAATTACTTACTCCAACATTGTGATTGGTCGCCAGTAAAAACCTTACAACTCCTGCCATAAACTCATTCTTAACCCAAACAAAACGAGGTTAATGATCTTTGCAAACAAATCACCTGTGCATAACTTACCACCCATCATTATACACTCCTCAAATGGTACTAAAATAGAACCTACTGAACAAACTAAACTCCTAGGGGTCACAATCGACAACAGACTAAAATTCGATAAACACATCTCCATAACTATCAGAAAAGTACACTCCAAACTTGGCCCTCTCTATATTGCCAAACGTTACCTTACGTACGAAGCCAGGCTAGCCACAGCTAGATCACACTTGCTATCTTCCCTACTTTACTGCTCAACTCTCTTCACCATCCATCGTAAGGCTGACTTAAACAACTTAGACTCATGCTGCAACAAGATAGCTAAGTTTGTAGCCAATACACCCCATAAAACACACCACTGCTCTGCCCTTCAACAGCTCAACTGGCTAGAACTGCCCAGTCTATCACAAAACAAAATTAACTTTACTCACAAAATTATTCACAACCCTGGTAACTGACCAACTCTCTCAAATCTGATACAACCCAACTCTACCTGTAGATCCCTTAGATCATCCAACAAACTTATGCTAAAAGTTACCCAGCCTCACAACTATTAAGGTGCTTCCCTCTACTACAAAATAGCTAAGGACTGGAACACTCTTCCTCAACACATTCAAACTAACTCAAACCTCTCTTCTTTAAAATAGCCCTAAAGCAGCATCTCAATAGTCACTAGCTCTGCAACTGTATAGCTCCTGGCTAATCCCTCCTCCTTTCTCTAAGTCACTATCCTGTTTATTATAACCTTTAAATAACTCTTCATAATCGAGAGATTTTTTTTTACCTCACTCTGACAAACAATCCAGATTGCAGATTATTTTTTTATAAACTGTCTCTGTATGTTTTTGCACATTAGCTATACAAATTATTGTTATTTAACTTGCATAAGTGTACTCTTACTTCTTCATTCCATTACTGGTGCTGTTCATGTGACTTTGTTATAAGGCATTGTTTAATTAAGTACATGACTAATATCTGTTATTCTATGATTCTCTGTACTGGAGCTTTTCTCCCTGGGTCTCCACTGAAAAAGGGGTACTAGCCCAGTCGGACACTACCCGGTTAACAAATGTAAATAAAAAAATAAATTAATTAAAATTTCCTTGATATATACCTCTTCTTATCTGGGTTCGTCTAATGGCTACTCCCTTTTATGGAACATGACTCCCCCCACACGAACACCCCTCCCAGGGGATGTGCACATCTATCCCTCTCTGCCAGTGCCACAAGCACCCAAGCTGCTAATGGGACCCAAGTCAACTGGGCTGGAATTAGGGCTTTCTCCTACTATACCACCATGCTGGCCTATGGTTTTAGTAATATTTATGATCTTATCCTTGATTTACACTTTTGGATCTGATGTATTATTTGGGTTTTTTTTTTTTTCAGTTTGGCTATGTTGGGTGAGCACCAGAGAGGTTTGTTTTGAATTTCAAAATTTTCTTTGTTCTTGTAGGGACCACCAGGTGTACGCATTTATCTAAATGGGCATAGAGTTCCTTCATGAAGTTATCTGCTGTGTCTTCATGAGAGCCGGTGCTGCCATGACTGAATTTCAAAACTTCACTATTGAAATTGATGACATTCTATATCAAAATACATATATTTCACATGTTCTGATACACATAGACATGCTTCACTCTATCTACTTTCACCTAAAAGATATTAGGCCTTACAGAACAAAATGAGAGAAGCATTACTGAGGGGTCCGTCTCATGCAAATGTTTCTTGAATAAAGATGCTTCAGTGGCACAGAGGGCTAAAAGCTCAATCTACAGCCCAGATGACCTAGATTTGATTAGTGGCTTGGGCGACTGATGGGAGTTGGCAGGGAGGGATGGGTGTTTGCATCCTAGGGTTAGGATTCAGTGGTGATGATTCCTAAGGGGAGTCATGGTCTAATGAGGGGATTTGTACTTATACACAACCAGTGACTGTGGGAAAAGGGGAATTTAGGGTGTGTATGTATGTATGTATGTATGTATGTATATATATATATATATATATATATATATATATATATATATATGGGTCCCATACATTTGGTCGAAAATTATTTCAGGCAGAACACTTCACTGAAAGCTCATGTCACTGAAAGGTCATTTGATCGAATCACATTTGGTTGAAAATTAAATATAGCCCCTTCCCCACTGCAGTGTGACCCTAGAGTGAGAATATTAATTAAGGGGTGTGTGGGGGGCATAGCCCCCCCATTTTGCAAATAGTTTTTACTGAACATGTATATATGAATAACTTTTTAATGGATACACCTTCGTATAACAGTGAACAGGCTACAATTATGTGGGGAGCTACGCCCTCCATACCCCCCATTGTGGGGGGCTGTGCCTCCCACACCCCCCTTAATATTATCACTCCAGGGTCGCACTGCAGTGGGGAAGCGGCTATATTTCAGTTTCGACCAAATGAGCTTTCAGTAAAGTGTGCTGCCTGAAATTATTTTCGACCAAATGTGAGTCAAAGTAGACTCAAACACACAAACACATATATATATATATATATATGTGTGTGTGTGTGTGTCTCTGCTTCTATCCAGTGGTTTATTTACATATATATATATAAACCACTGGATAGAAGCAGAGACAGTCAGGCTCCAAGGATTCCCTTGAGATCCATCATCCATGAACAGCCCCAGCAACACCAGAGAAAGGCTTGTGGGTAGGAGAATGCTGGTCTCAGTGCGTGGATGTGAAGCACTGACACTTGGACTTGTATAAATGTGGTCAGAGAAAAAAAATATTATCTGATATTAGAGTTGAATTCAGCTCAGCATGGCCTTTGTAAACTGCTTATAACTGCAAGGCACATGTGTGTGTGTGTGTGTTTAGGTTTCTCTATACGGATGCTGCACAACTGCACCATAAAAATGTTGTGCAGGCAGGTTTATGCATGATGTATATGATGCTATTAGTTAGATTACTGCTGCAGTAGACTCAGATGTAAGAGATAACCAGCTTCTAAAGCTTAAGGTCACCTTTCACGTCTTCAGACTGGTCTCAGCTTAAGCAGACCTGGAAAAAATCAGTGTCTGGTTGCTAAGCCCTTCTGAGTTTTCCTGCCACTGAAGAGCACCCTTCTTACAGGCTTTTGTGAATCAATCCATTGCTGGAAGGATAATTTCCCTTTGTGGTGGAAAAAACTTACTCTATTAATTTTATGACTAAAACAGTATTTTTCTGACAAAAACTGGGGAATTTATTTTTCTGGACAGTCGCTTGACAATTCTGCCAGTTGAAAAAGGTGTTTCTTTTGTCACTGAGTGTAAACTTTTGTTTTTTCTTAAATTTACTCTATTATTTTTCAATGACAAGTGTATAAATTAGTTTAAGGGCTGGGCGAGTCTGTCTTGTTACAGTGTTTTATTATGAGAAAAAGACTATATTTTGATACTTAACATTCACTGACTGTTGCTCATACCTCTCTCCGTAAGAAATCTGGATAAAGCCAAAAAAAAAAAATGGGGGAGGCAAAGGCCCAAAAATAGGGACAGATTTTAAATATTGTTCCAATAAACTTAAAGTTGCTGGAAGGACAGATTTTACACTATTATATATATTCTGAAAGATATGAAATCGTAAACTCTGATGTTTGTCATTATTTAGTATTATCTACTGACTTTAGTCCTCAATGACTTGTTAGAAAACCACAAAGTTTATGAGGAACAGACCAAAAGTAAGATGTAAAAATCTGGACAGCCTGCCAAAATCTAGACAGCTGAGAGGTATGCTGCTGCTGCTGTCATCGATTCCTGGATTTCATGATTCTGTCTCAGCTTTACCATAGAACAACTCTCCCTCTTAGCAGAATGATACTTTCCTTCATCCACAGATTGATGACCCTGCTGTGGCCATTTCTGGTTCCTTAGACCACTTATCATTTTCTTCCTTGGACTGCTCTGGTATTATCCCTTCAGCCAACATGAACCAAAGGTTAGACACATCCTATGTAGCTATTAAGAGCCCTTGGAGAGCCAAGAAGAAACACTTTTGGAGGTCTCTGAGGAAGGGGTGGTGAATTGTCTGTTCGCTGGGGTGATGTCCCTGAAATAGGTTGGTCAGCATCTACTGAGTTTCCTGTCAAAAAGAAGCAGAAAGTTAAACTTCTCCTATCTCTGTTACTTTAGACAGGGGTGCTCTTTGGAGCCTTGAATCAGGTTTCAGTTACTGCACAGATGTCGACGTTCTCCATACATCGAGCGTGTGCATTTTGAGATTTAAACTCCTGGCGTTGAGTAGTATAACCCTCAGTTTTTTTTGTTAATTGTGCTGTTTACGGAGGTGGGTTTGACTTTTGAGCCTTGCCTAAAAAAGGCACTATGGGGGCAGCAAGAGCCTTGGCCAGTATTCGAAAGCCTAGCGGGTGACAGGTGCAAGTCGTCTCTTGCGAAGCAACGTGGCTTGTTGAGCATGTCGTCCCAGGCTGACAGACACTGGATCCCCTTTGAATGACACCTGAAGCTTAGCCAGTTGTTGAAATTGTTCATTTTTTCTTTATACTGAGGTATCATTCTTGGTGAGGGCAGGATGCTACTCAGGATCAGGGTCATACCAGCCTGGGCTGCATGATCAGAGAGCTCTTCCATGTCTCTTTTCATGTAGTCCAGGGAGGTACGTCTCAGGTCATTCACACCAACATGAACAATGACAGTCATATATGTACTTGTTCTGGAGTGACCTGAGTGCTTGCATTATGTGGCAGATTCTGGCTCCCGACAGGCAGCTAACAGTAACCTTCTGCTTTACAGCCTAGTGAGTGGGACGTCAGTGTGCCTGACTATAGAGTCACCTATTACTAGTGTGTTAGGTATGTTATTTCGCCTTAAGGATTGTGATTGTGCGGCACACTGATTTTGTGTTTTTTTTGTGTTGTCTGGTTTGTGACTGGAAGTGCAGGTTGTTTGGGTGTCTGCTTTGGAGGTCTCTGATGGTTTTGCAGGGTTTTATTTAGAGCCTCTGAGTATGATTTTTGTATTTATGTGCATTTTTTGCCAGCGCTGTTAGATCTGTGTGTGGCTGGAGGTGTAGTGCAAGTGTTAACCTTCTCCTCTTGACTGTCTGTTCCAGTCTTGGGTGGAAAAAGCTTAGCTTCCAGTTTGGCTATATAATTGCATCTCTTGCATATGTTAGTGTTTTGTGGTAGGAGGAGAGGGTTGTCTGTGTACATGAGGCAGTTGCAACATTGCCTCAGGATACCCAGATTCACCAGCTGGACTGGAGAGTGCACCTGAAATTTCCCTTTGGTCATGCCTAAATAGTAGGGTGAGCTGCTTGGTTGGTGAGGGGTGAATAAAGAGCCTTACCCTGCTGGGCAATCAGTCTCAGGGTATATTAGTGCTTGCTATTAGGTCTGAGCAAGTGCTGGGCTGTAAGATGCTTTTTGAGCGCTTAGGTTGAGAGTTAGACTAGTTTCAAGGGAAAAGTTGAAGAGGAGACTTAGTGGAGCCGGGAATAATTTAACCGTAGCTAACTGGCACTGCTCGGTGCGCAAAACCGTGCAAACGCGGTTTATGAAAGAGATAGAAATTAGCCCAAAATGGCTAATAAACTACTAACTTCTGGGCTGGAACCACTCCTCCAGGGACAGATAGGTTGCTCAAAGCTCCCCTCTCCCACAGGTGAACAGAGAAACTTCCTTCTATCCAAGTAAGGTATGGGCAACTCAAAAACTAGTATCACAGCCCTGAATTTAGCACTAGCCTGAAAACTGGACTATACTAACTTAGAAAGGCGGGAAACAAGGATTTTTTTTTTGTTTTTTTGTTTTGTTTTTTTGAAAAGATAAGGCAAAAACAGTAATAAATACACTTAAAACAGCTTTAAACGACTACAAATGATCAGAAAAGGCTATCACACTTTAGTGTGTAGCCTACAACAGTTAAACAAATTATTTAAATAAAAAAGAACTTTTTAAAAGTGCAGGCAGTCAAATAAGTATAATATGTGAAAAAAACAAGCTTTTAAATCACAATAAACGCTGGAAAATCTGCGTTTAGGCGGAAAACAGTTAAGTACAGCAAGAAAGTACAGAAAACTGATACTTAATCACTCCAAAGTCTCTCTTCTAAGCTAGAAGGGCTTGTTATCAGTTTAAGGCTTTCTAGTGCTACCCAGTAGGTTAGTTACAGGAAAGATGGGAAATAAGCACAGATGTTGTCATTTAAACTAGAAAGTTGAAAGAGACGGACAAACTGTCCGAATGGTAAATAAACTACAATTTCTGGGCCAAAAACCTCTCCTCTCATGGTAGACAGGCTACTTAATGCTTACCACTCCCACTGATAAGTTAGAAGGCTTTCTACCAACACAGAAAGGCTTGCGGGACTCAGAAGCTTACCAACAGTCCTGGATACAGCAACTCTGTATCTGGACTTTGCTAGTTACAGGAAAGGTGGGAAACATGTGCAAGTGCAGCTTTTAAACCAGAACATTGAAAGAGATGGAAAAAAAAAATGCCCAAACAGCCAATAGCTACAATTTCTGGGACAGGAACTACTCCTCTTGTGGTAGATAGGCTACCTAATGCTTACCACTCCCACTGATAAGCTAGAAGGCTTCCCTCCAACACAGAAAGGCTTGGGGGGCTCAGAAACTTACAAAGGGTCCTGGATACAGCAAATCTGTACCTGGACTAGACTAGTTACAGGGAAAGGCGGGGAACAAGTACAAACCTAGGCTTTTAAGCCAGCAAGTTGAAAGAGATAGAAAACTGCCCAAACGGCCAATAAACTATAATTTCTGGGCCAGAAACCACTCCTCCTGAGGTAGGTAGGTTACCTAGTGCTTACCACTCTCACTGATAAGCTAGAAGGCTTCTCTCCAACACAGAAGGGCTTGGGGGGTCTCAGAAGCTTATCAACAGTCCTGGATACAGCAAATCTGTACCTGGACTACACTAGTTATAGGAAAGGCAGGGACCAAATGTAAAACAGGCTTTTAACCAGAAAGTAGAAAGAGATGAAAAAACTGCCCAAATGGCCAATGAATTACAATTTCAGGGCCAAAACCCACTCTTCCCATGCAGATAGGTGACCTATTGCTTACCACTCCCACTGATGAGCTAGTAGGCTTCCTCCAACACAGAAAGGCTTGGGGGGGGGGACTCAGAAGCTTACCAACAGTCCTGGATACAGCAAGTCTGTATCTGGACTTGACTAGTTACAGGAAAGGCAGGAAACAAGCTTAGAATTTTTTTTTTGTTACAGAAAAGCAGCTAAAACAGCAGTAAATACAATTCAAATTGTAGTGCAGGCCAGCACACCTGAGTGTGTAGCAACACTACGGCAAATACAGTACAAATACATGCAATTAAATTAACAAATGACTAAGTGCAGAAGGCAGTAAATTAGAAGGCTACTAAGAAGCAGAAATAAGTGCAGAGTAAGAGCGACTGAACAGCATGCAGAAGAGCAGCTAAGACAGTTACTGTAAGAGCAGCTGAATAAAATATATATATTTTTTTTTTTGAGGGAGGGAACAGAGCAGGATTAAGATGCTACAGGGGATGTCCTTCCCAAATGCTCTGTTTGTACATAGCAGGAGTGCCTGAAATCAGAATATGATCTCACTGCACTCAGTTGAGTGAGCAAATGAGATGGGCCCAGAAGGAGTATCCAAATAAAAATCTACAAGAGGGGCAGGCAATTTCAAAGCCACCAACATTAACACCAAAACAAGAACAGGGTGGGTGGGGAACTAACTGTAGAGAGACAGCCACAACTTCAGTTGAGTTAATATTCAGTGAAAAACACAAATAAATTAAATACAGTACTATATGCAAAAGAGCAGATAAAAGTATACTTAAATTCACTTATACATCCACTTGATTTCAGGTAGATGTTAGCCAGCCCAAAGCTCTGATATTAAGCAGAGATAACTCAAAATGTTCCACTTATATAAGGCAAGAATGTCAGTGATGAGCTGAAACTACCCCCATTGCTATCAATGGCTACACAGAAATTCTAAAAAGTACTCTGTAGAGAGACAGCCACAACTTCAGTTGAGTTACTATTCAGTGAAAAACACAAATAAATAAATTAAATACAGTACTATATGCAAAAGAGCAGAAGAAATTGTACTTACATTCACTTATACATCCAGCTGATTTCAGGTAGATGTTAGCTGGCCAAAGCTCTGATATTAAGCAGAGATAACTCAAAATGTACAACTTATAAGGCAAGAATGTCAGTGATGAGCTGAAACTACCCCTCACTGCTAGCAATGGCTACACAGAAATTCTAAAAAATACTCTGTAGAGAGACAGCCACAACTTCAGTTGAGTTAATATTCAGTGAAAAACACAAATAAATAAATTAAATACAGTACTATATGCAAAAGAGCAGATAAAAGTGTACTTAAATTCACTTATATGTCCAGCTGATTTCAGGTAGATGTTAGCCAGCCAAAGCTCTGACATTAAGCAGAGATAACTCAAAATGTACCACTTATATAAGGCAAGAATGTCAGTGATGAGCTGAAACTACCCCCCACTGCTATCAATGGCTACACAGAAATTCTAAAATGTACTCTGTAGAAAGACAGCCACAACTTCAGTTGAGTTAATATTCAGTGAAAAACACAAATAAATTAAATACAGTACTATATGCAAAAGAGCAGATAAAAGTGTACTTAAATTCACTTATATATCCACTTGATTTCAGGTAGATGTTAGCCGGTCAAAGCTCTGATATTAAGCAGAGATAACTCAAAATGTACCACTTATATAAGGCAAAAATGTCAGTGATGAGCTGAAACTACCCCCCACTGCTATCAATGGCTACATAGAAATTCTAAAATGTACTCTGTAGAGAGAGAGCCACAACTTGAGTTGAGTTAATATTCAGTGAAAAACACAAATAAATAAATTAAATACAGTACTATATGGTGCTGCGGTAGCATTGTCGCCTCACAGTAAGACGTTGTAACGTTCGATTCTCAGCTAGAGCGTCTTCTGTGTGGAGACGTGCGTGAATGGGTGTACCTTCATTGAAGGTTGTGCGTCAGGGCTGGCAACTTGGTATGTAAAAATCTACTGCCAATCATTAGCGGACCGGAGTTCCGCTATGGCGACCCCTAACCGGGAAAAGCTGAAAGATACAACTATATGTAAAAGAGCAGATAAAAGTGTAATTAAATTCACTTATGCATCCAGCTGATTTCAGGTAGATGTTAGCCGGCCAAAGCTCTGCTATTAAGCAGAGATAACTCAAAATGTACCACTTATATAAGGCAAGAATGTCAGTGATGAGCTAAATCTACCCCCCCACTACTATCAACGGCTACACAGAAATTCTAAAAAGTACTCTGTAGAGAGACAGCCACAACTTCAGTTGAGTTAATATTCAGTGAAAAACACAAATAACCAAATTAAATACAGTACTAATATGCAAAACAGCAGATAAAAATGTACTTAAATTCACTTATACGTCCAGCTGATTTCAGGTAGATGTTAGCCGGCCAAAGCTCTGACATTATTTATTTTATTTATTTAACATTTGTTAACCGGGAAAGTCTGACTTGGAACGAAGCCAATTTTCAGCGGAGGCCCGAGGAGAATGGCTTCAGATGCATGTCTTTGTAACATGGGAGGAAACCCGGAGCACCCGGAGGAAACCCACACGAACGCAGGGAGGACATGCAGACTCCACACAGAAGGCACCCCAGCCGAGAATCAAACCAGAAAACCTCTTGCTGTGAGGCAAGAACGCTACCGCTGCACCACTGCACCATCCATATTAAGCAGAGATAAATGAAAATGTACCACTTATATAAAGCAAGAATGTCAGTGATGAGCTGAAACTACCCCCCCCCCCCCACTGCTATCAATGGCTACACAGAAATTCTAAAAAGTACTCCGTAGAGAGACAGCCATAACTTCAGTTGAGTTAATATTCAGTGAAAAACACAAATAAATAAATTAAATACAGTACTATATGCAAAAGAGCAGATAAAAGTGTACTTAAATTCACTTATATGTCCGGGTGATTTCAAGTAGCTGTTAGCTGGCCAAAGCTCCGATATTAAGCAGAGATAACTCAACATGTACCACTTATATAAGGCAAGAATGTCAGTGATGAGCTAAAACTACCCCCCCCCCCACACTGCTAACAGTGGCTACACAGAAATTCTAAAAAGTACACTGTAGAGAGATAACCACAACGTCAATTGAGTTAATATTCAGTGAAAAACACAAATAAATAAATTAAATACAGTACTATATGCAAAAGAGCAGATAGTTCACCCTCAAAAAAATGCAGTTATGTTTCAACACTAATTCAATTAACTCAAGGCACACCCGAAAACTGTTGCTCGAAAGGTCACCCCTCTGAGCTAGAGCTTCCTCAAACCAACTAATACCAAATGTTGTGGGGTATAACTGTAAACAAATCAATTATATCTATAGTAACAAAAACTAAATCCTTATTAAACAAATTGTGTGGAACACATTTCAAAAAATCCCATGAATCCTTAAGTATTTCATTCTTTCTCATCGATATTTTTTTAACTTTAGAATCACAATATTTAGCTAAGGGTTCAGTTTTAGATCTCTCACTTAAGGACAGAACTATCTTATTTTATGTATCTTTGGAGTTCTAAATACCGAAGGAATTCTTGGTTTGTAATTTCTCAAGTAATTATATGTATAAAAATTAATCAACCCCTCAAGAAGCATATCATTCAAACATAGATCAGTTTTGTTTTAGGCAATATTTGTTTCATTTCTAGAAACTCTAGTATACTTAGTTATCCAACATTTCCGCCTCGCATATAATTTTATCCATAATCTCTGCCTCCCCCTCCCCCTTAGGTTTTATTACTCTTACCTTCTCATTGTCCCTCAACTCATATAAAGTTGCTCTCTCTTCTCGTGTAAGGTTTGACTAACACTTATTTTTACTAATCACTTTCAAGCATTGTTTCAAATTTTTTAACTGAGGATGGAGGGGTGTATTAAAAGTACTTTTTCTCCTAAGTTCAGTACTGAAATTGCCTACTATGTTGAACGCACCTAAAACTTCTAAATTAATCTTACGTACAAGTAATTTGAGGTCATTAATAGTTTTACTGATGTTACATTCCAATCGTGGAATGAACTTAAGCCCTTTAGATAGTACATTGAAATGACCTATATTTACGTCAATATCACTATAGTCGAAAACGTTAAATTTCTGATAAGTGTATTTATGACTGTTCCTTAAAATTAATCCTTTATCAACTATCTTGCTCCTCAAGTACTGTTCCTTAAAATTAATCCTTTATCAACTATCTTGCTCCTCAAGTTGTGTGTGTGTGTGTGTGTGTGTGTATATATATATATATATATATATATATATATATATATATATATACACACATATATATATATATATATATATATATATATATACATATATATATATATATATATATATATATATATATATATATATAGATATACATATTCAGTTTATAATCTCAAAATACTGAAATATCGAATTTCAGTACTTCAAGACCATAAAGTCAAATGTTCAGAATAGCAAAAGTGCATAACTGCGAATCCGGATGTCAAATTTGCGGTTATGGTTTAATGGTACATTACGTGGAATGTATTGTGTGGATGATGTCTGGTTTAGTGTGTGTATTTAGGTGGAATTTAAGGTAAGTGACTATTTTGTAAGGGTTTTGGGTAAGTGTTTGAGTGTATGTGAGTGTGTTTGGAAGTTGTACATGTGGGTTAGGGTAGGCAGGTAAAAGTATGAGTGTTTAACTGTTGAATATGGTGGTGTTTGTATATATGTGATATGTGTGTGCGAGGGACTGTAGAATGTCTGATTGTGAGTTTGCTGTGCTTTTCTGTTTGGAGCAATCTCGAAGTTAGAACACATAAGTAGCAGGGGTGTGGGGGGGCGCACACACACACACATACATCTATCTAGCTATATATGGCTCTTCTTTGCTTGGTCAAAAGCCCATATACTCAAACGTTATTTTCGTGCATTGAAAATAATGAAAATTGAAATTCCAAACCACTCAGTTTTTCCCAGGGCAAGTAAACACTTGTCCAATGTAGGGAAATATGCCCCTTTTCCCCAATATAGTAGGATCCTAGAGTTGGTATATATAGTTAGGGGGTTGTGAGGAGCATACACCTCCACCTAGGTGGGTTTCACTTACTATGGTGTGTTTTCATGAAGTTTAAGGCAATTGTTTACTTGCCCTGGGAAAAATGCGTGGTTCAGGATTTTTAGCTTTCATTATTTTTGTCCTGCGAAAATAACTTTCAAGTATTAGGGCTTTCGAGCATGCAAAGTTGATCCATACATAGATATATATATATATATATATATATATATATATATATATATATATATATATATATATATATATATATATATATATATATATATATATATATATGTGGGAACAATTTCATATGGCTGAGAACATTTGATCGAACTTTCAGAATCCCGACATTGTGAATGGAGATCTGCATACAGCGCGGAGCGGTAAATTTTCCTTACCCTTGTTGTAATGTGGTCACAGAGTTGTAATTAAGTAGCGGGGGTGTGGGGGGTGCAGTGAAGCTTACCCCCCCCAGCAGAAACATTTAAATAGTTTTTTTTTTTGGATTTGTTTTGGAATTTCGATATTCCGAAACATCGATCATATGGTCTCAGCCATATGAAATTCGATGTTTCAGAATTTCGAGATTCTGAAGTGAATCCATATATAAATTTTATATATATGTGTGTGTATATATATATATATATATATATATATATATATATATATATATATATATATATATATATATATATATATATATATGTATATATAAAAGTATTAGTATATGGAGACACCTAAAAAAAAACATGAGCCTAAAAGAACTGGCTATCAGGAAAGGCTGGAGGCTCTGTCCCCAGTTTCAGTGCTCTGCAGGCACTACAAGGCTGATGCATGCTTTGATTTTCATGGTATTATGGATCTCTCAAAGGCCTCTCATATCTCCACCAATCAAAGCACCTAGCAAGCACCAGGACCAGAGATCTGAACCTGTTTTGGCAAATAAATAAATGGTGATGGATAGATTCATCATGCAATGACTATTCCTTCGCTTGAATAAACTTCCACTCCAAATCAAGCATTGTGACACTGTCTTTCTTTAAAAAGGAGTTACACAATTGGATGGCTGTTCCTACACTCACAACTTGACTAGCCTAATACTTCTCAAAAAAGGATGCAAAGTCTAAGGGTAAGTACTGGCAAGGGATAAATGACCACGTGGCCTAATTGTCTTATTTTTCTATAATTCTATAACTGTGGCTCAAATAACCCACATAGATGCTCATGGCATGAGGATCTTGGGGACATGAATGGCACTGAGATACAGTTACCTCATCCCGAGAAAGGGATAAAATCTTCTATGCAACATTGTTCGATCCCACTGAAAATTAGAGAGGCGTATAGTCAGTCAGGACAGATGCTCAACTCCTGGCAAGCTGCTTCATCAATGGCCTTTTGTAGGAACACTGTATCCTGAGGAGGGCAAGCATGGAAGCTTGCACATCAACTAGAAGGGAAGTCACTGTAGGCCTTTCACACATGTGAGCATGCATGTCAGCTGTCAAGGAGAGAATTGTTAGGGTTTAGAAGGAAACCCCTGGTGGTTGCCTGAAAGACAACTTCTATGGCTCTCACCCTGGGAAAGGAAAGAAAATGAGTGGCCAATTGGCTAGTGGTGGAAAGAGCTGACAGCTGGCAGGCAGCAGAGAAAAAAAAAAAAAAAAACAATAAAAAAAAAAAAAGGAGAGAAAAATTAAGCTGAAAGTATTACTGTAAAATGTCTCTGAAAATGCAATATAATTAGCTGCAAAGTAAAATTCCAGGAGATGCATTCATTTTACATTGATAAATAAAAACAAATAAAAATGACTTGGGTTAAGTCTGACACCATAAATACAAGCAAGTGATCACTGTGAGCAGAATAATATAATATCTGAGGACAAGATTTGCCAGGAGAAATATTTTTTTATCTGTGTATTTTGACAGCTTGCAATCACCATCCCCATTCTGTACTGCTAAGTGCACTTCTGGAGAACTCAATTTAATATCAGGAACAGGAAATGAATAGCTCTAGGTAAGGAAGGAATATGGTTCACAGTCTGCATCAGAGATCACAATTAAGGCATTCTAAAAGCAGTTTCTATGTATATTGTTGAGGAGACAGGTAGAAGGGCAAGGACATTTATTCTAATAACTCAAGAAAATCAGAATAGTAAATATGATAACACTGAGTCAAGTAAAAATGAGCTAATCAAAGTTCTAATACCCAAGATAAACTCTGATACTGCCACCCAAGTAATTTATAGTGATTGTCAGATGAAAAATGAGCAAAATCATCTCATACCACATCCCTCTGAGGTTATGCAAGAGCATACTCATCTGCCCTTGTCCAATTACCAGTACACATATCGGTTATCTATACTTCTTCACAAGAACATATGTACATCAACTGGTGAGGCCAGATAAAATACAGCTGCTTAGAAATAAACAACTCCTTAATGTTTTAAACATCATGTGCTCATGACAACATTGATTAGCAATAGTGGTGTCTTACGGTAGTAAGCAACACATTTATTTACTAGAAGATAAGTAGAAATATATGACAGATGAGGCTGGCATCTCACACAAAGTACTTAATACGCAGATTTAGCAAACAATGTTACAATAATGAATAAAAGGAAGCCAACAATACTGGGGAAATGGATATGAGATGATGGCATGATAATAAAAAATAAGGTAAAATTTATATCCTTGAATCATTCCAAGATGTACGCATAATGGCATTTGTTTGAAGTTTTATATAAAATGTATAAACATAAGATACATCCTACATCTCAGCCTTCTGTTGCTTGGGCTTCTTGTCTCTGATTCTAGCATTTTCTTTATTATGTAAACAGTGTTAGAGAAATCTTGAAACCCTAAGTGTTCTCATCATGGATTAATATGGTACAGCTACCTAAATAAGCTAATGAGGACCAATATATACTTAGGATTTTACATTTGCCAGTAGGTTTTTTTAAGTGTCTTACTGTGGATTTAATATACAACAAATCATCTAAGGAAGCTGAAGCTAGTAACACCAATATTCCTGTCCACTTCCCATAAAGAAGGACTATCCTCAAACTACACATGTGCACACATATACTCAAGCAAATAAGCAAATATTCAACTAATCTGTACAAATAAGCCCAAAAATAGGAAAATCCTACCGACAAATTAAAATAACTGCTACTCAAACCACAGTTAAAGTAGGAAACTTGGAAAATACACAAATTCCAGTACTATGGAATATTACATCCCTTTAAGAAAAAATGCAACTAATGTATAATAAACATGAAATTTGTACTTACATGATCATTATCCCTAATACAGTCCTCAAAATGGTTGACATTCATAACTCTTTCTTTCACAAAACTCAACCAGCTTTCTTCTAAATATGAGACAAGAAGAATTAAGCAATGTAAAAAGATTGTTCTAGATTCTCCTCCAAAATTTCATTCTCAAATGAGATAAAATTCCTTTAAGAAGTTGAAAGCAGGCCCTACTAATAAAGCCTTCTTTACTATTTCTCATACACTGACTTTCTGGGGGAAGCTCTCAGTCATAAATACCAGGACTCTGTCTCCATTGCCTCATCACCTTAAATATATACATTTTCACCTCATTTCACACATACTGTGGAATTTTGTTTGTTACTCAAAAGTTTTCAAGTGACCATTGAACTCTAACTTGTAGCCAACAATGATGAAACCAATTCTGCAGTAAATCACTTAAAATGTATTGTTTTTACCACATATTTTAACACTGTGAAAATGTTCCCATTATTTGTGTAGCTTTTACTAAGCATGTAAGTAAAAAAAGGTTAATTAAAATGTAGTTAATGACAAATTGCAAAAATTTTATGAAGACGAGTTGAAAAAAGCAACATAATTTGAATGGCAGTGAATGTTAGCACTGGATGCACAGAATAAATGCCATCAACAAATACATTGCAAACAAGCATATATTTCACTATGATCTTTTTATGTCATTCTGTGGTCACCAGACTTCTCAGACACTTAGTACAAGAAATCTGGACAAAGCCTAAAATTGTTGGGGAAACAAATGCCCAAAATAGACACAGATTTTAAATATTGCTCATATAAACTTGCTAGAATAACAGGATTTCTGTTACTGTGTATTTTCTGAAGGTTATTATTTCTATACACAAATGGCTGTCATTATTTCGTGACTTAAGCCACTGGGATTTGCCTGAAAACAACACATTTTATGAGAAATACAGCAAAATATAAGACAAGAATCTTAACATTCAGTAAAAATCTGGATAGTTGAGAGATATGGCATCACTGGCAGATGGCAAATTATGAAAAGAGAAGTACAACCACTTATCTTTACTGAGATATTCTGAATCATACTCTCTACAAATGAATGTACTACTGGAGTTAATACATCCGTAGTGATTAGGCAGTCAGTATTGGTCTGCATTCTAAAGTCACCTACATTTGAGAGGATGCTGCTAGCAAATGTGTGTGTGTGTGTGTGTGTGTGTGTGTATATATGTGTGTGTGTGTATATATATGTATGTATATATATATATATATATATATATATATATATATATATATATATATACACACACAAGTTAGCAGAAAATAAACACTGCAAACTAATGTAAACAAAATATTAATAGAAAAAAATGGAAATTGTCTTGGTTACAATGTAAACTCTCACAAAACAATACATTAGTGGTAGAGCGCAGCTCTATGTCTTGATTACAACACAACTATTACAAAACAATATGTCAGTGGTAGAGCCTGGCTCCATGTCTTGTTGAGTCCCAGGAGCTTCCTGCTGGGGGACTTCATCTTTCACAACCTGCAAGCTACACTATAATGGATATAGGTTCATACTAGGCTATCTGCCCTAGGGCATTTATAAGCCTAGCCAGAGTGTGTTTGGCTTTTGCCACCCATTTTAAATTAATTTTGCTATGCCCTTTTTCGAGGTTAGTATACTGTGCCTCTGTCTAACAGTGACACAGAAGTGATACCCGGGGTAAACCTACGATCTCCCATCCACTCATCAAGACTCCTCTTGAAGAGAGTCAATGAGGGACTCTGCTTAACCTGGACTGGGATTTTATTCCAGAGTGAAGGGAGCCTCTGGGTTATGAATCTGTCCCTCCAGCATGTCCTATTTATTTCAGTGCTGAGGTTCAAGTCTCTCGAGCGCGTAGCTCGATGGGATTTGGATTTTCTGAGGTGCAGCATGTCCATTAATTCCGGGTTGGACATGGCTTTATACGTCAGGCACAGATCACCTCTGAGCAGGCGGTATGCCACTGAGTAGAGCTGGAGTTTCTTTAACCAGGCAGCATATGGCATCTGTTTGAGCCCTTTGATCCTCTTGGTGAGGTACTTTTGGGGTCTTTCCAGTTGCTGCAGGTGTCTGGTAAGGTACATCCCAAAAGGGGCATTGTACTCAATTATGGGCCTGATGAGGATGAGTAAAGAGGCACGATGACCTCCCCTGATCTAGATGTGAATCCCTTCATGATTAGGGGGGCTATATAAAATGTTCTTCTAACCACTTTGGCCACGTGGTTGTCAAATGAGAGATTGCTATTAACTTGGGTCCGCAGGTCCCTAATTACTTCTTCTGTACTTAATGGATTACCACCTATGTGGTAATTTGTGGGCACTTTGTTTTTCCCAAAGGGGATGACTATACACTTTTTGGCGTTTAGCTAGAGGCCATGGCTCTGGCACCAGTTGTCTGTTTCTATGAGGCCCTTTTGGAGGATGCTTGTGTCGGCTGGAGAGTCAATTATGGCACCCAGTTTGCAGTCATCTACGAACTTGGTCAGCCACAGTCCTTCCGTGTTGGCCTGTACCTCCGAGAAATATATACCGAACAAGGTCCCAGGACTGAGCCTTGTGGGACGCCACTTGTAACTGGTTTGGAGTCTGACATGGCTCCAGCAATTCTAACCATGTGGGTTCTGTCCTTGAGCCATATTTAAGCTGGTGAGCTTATCTATAATGCCCGAGTGGGGTATTGTATCGAAGGCTTTTGCGTGGCCCAGGTAGGCTGTGTGGACCACCTTCCCCTCGTCAATGGCCTTGGTGACCGTTTCAAAGAAATCGACCATGTTTAAGAGGCAGGACCTGCCCTTAACAAAGACAAACTGGGTAGGATCCAGTGTAGGTCCCCAATATCTTTATTTATGAGGTCCATGATGATCCTTTCCATAGCTTTGCAGACCAAGCTAGTCAGGCTTATGGGGCGATAGTTTCCAGGATCTTTTGAGGCACCACCTTTGTGGAGAGAGACCACTGTTGCTGTACGCCACTCTTTGGGTACATATCCTGTAGTAAAGCTGAGATTGAGCAATAGTTTTATGTTTGGGTTTAGCTCTTCTTGGAGTTCATGTAGGACGCAGCCCAGGACACCGTCTGGTCCCATTGATGCTGTGTTTATTTGCTTTGGAGAGGGCGGCTCTTACCTGAGCATCTGAGATGTCAGGGGGGCAGCACTTTGCTGGGATAGATATTTGCCCTTTTGATGGGGAGTGGGGGGGGGGGAAGTTTGCGCTGAACCTGTCAGCTAGGATGTTGGCAATGTCTGTGGGTTCAGTGTATTTTTTGTCATTTTTGACTAATTCTGAGCATATCTGGGAATTCCCACCCAGGTTCCTAACATAACTAAAGAAAGCCTTGTGATTATCCTTAGTGTCCTGTGCAATTTTTCTCTCGAAGCTGGCCTTAGACGATTTTATGAGTGCCCGTAGTTTTTTGCTAATACTGATCAGAGATGCCTTCCCTTTTTGGGATTTTGCTCTATCATGTAGTAGCTTCCTCCTTCTATTGTATAGTTTGTTTATGGCTGGGGTCCACCAGACAGGACGTCTGCTTTGGAGGATTGGGTCTTGGTTTTATTTGGGATTGCATGATCCATGCATTCCTGAAGGTGTTCACAGAATGCGTTTATAAAGGATTATGCGGTCTGGGCCATATTTTCCACAGGCCCGGGGGCTTTGAAGGATTCCACCTCAGTTTTGAGGAGTGTGAAATTTGCTTTAGAGAAGTTTTTCACTGTGGTTTTCTGGGCAGGGGGTGGGGTCAGGATGTGAATATCCAGTGAGATTAGTTTATGGTCTGATCTTACCAGTGAGGGATACACTTCTGGTCTGGAGCATAGAGTCCCCATGTTGGTGATGATCAGGTCCAGTATGTTTTCCCCTCTTGTGGGAGTGGTAACAAGTTGTTCCATAGCATTTGAGTTTATAAATTCTAGGAACCTTTGGGCTAGGGTGTTGGAGCTAGAGTAATGCTCCCAGTCTATGTTTGGGTAGTTGAAGTTGCCCAATATAATGGTGTTTGGAGAGACCTTCATATTTTCCAGTGTTCTCAGGAAGGCTGAGTGGGGTTCCTGGGTTTGGGAGGGTGGTCTGTAGCAGGCTATAAACTGGAAGGCAGTTTTACCCACTGTTAGTTGCACATGAATAGTCTCTGATGCTTCGTGCTGTGCCACCAACCTGGAGGTGTGGGTATCTTTGATGAATATTGATACTCCCCCTCCTTTTGTGGTTAGGTCCAAATTTTGGGGCCGAAAAGCATGGTATGAGGTATAACCTGGTAGTGCTGGGGTGCTCTCAGGAGGCTTGAACCAGGTTTCTTTTACTGCACAGATATCGATGTTCTCCATGCTGAGGAGAGTTTCGAGTGCATGCATCTTGAGGTTTAGACTTCTGGCATTGAGTAGCATTACTCTGTTTCTTATCCCTTGTGATACCTATGGAGGTGGGTTTGTCTTTTGAGCCTTGCCTAAAAAAGGCACTATGGGGGTAGCAAGAGCCTTTGCCAATATCCGAAAGCCCAGGGGTGACCGGTACAAGCCGTCCCTAGAGAAGCATCGTGGCTTGTCGAGCATGTCATCCCAGGCTGACAGGCATTGGATCCCCTTTGAATGACACCAATACTTAAGCCAATTGTTGAAATTGATCATCTTGTCTTCATATTGTGGCATCATTCTTGGTGAGGGTAAGATGCTACTCAAGGTCAGGGTCATACTGGCCTGGGCTACATGCTCAGAGTTTTCTCTGTCTCTTTTCATGTAGTCCAGGGAGGTACATCTCGGGTCATTCACACCAGCATGGACAATGACTGAGTCATATTTGTACTTGCCTTGGAGTGACCTGAGTGCTTGTGTTATGTGGTGGATCCTAGCGCCTGACAGGCAGCTCACCGTGACCTTCTCCTTGTTCAGCCTGGTGAGCGGGACATCAGTGTGCCTGACGATAGAGTCACCTATTACAAGTGTATCAGGTGTGTTGTTTAGGGCTGACACTGTTTGGCACACTGGCTTTGTGAACTATGTGTCGCACGTGTTTTGTTTTGGGGTAGCGGTTGCTTGGGTGTCTGCTTTGGAGGTCTCTGCTGCTTAGGTAGATTTTTATTTAGAGCCTCCGAGTATGTTTTTTTGTGTTTATGTGTTTGGTTTGCTGTTGTGGTAGGTCTATGTGAGACTGGAATTGTAATGAGTGTGGTTTCCTTCTCCTGACTGGTTACGCCGGTACTGAGTTGAGAGAGCTTAGCCTCCAGTTTGGCTATATGGTTGCATCTCTCACATGTGTTGGAATTTGTTGGGAGGAGGAGAGGGTTGTCTGTGTACATGAGGCAGTTGTAACATTGCCTCAAGATTCCCAGATTCACCAGCTGGACTGGAAAGGAGATTGACAACTGACCTTTGGACATGCTAGAATAGTATTGGGAATTCCTTTATAATTGAAAAAAAGGGCCAATGGGGAACAAGGTACTCAAGGGGAGTTTATGAGGGTGTAGTGCTTTTAATTTTTTAGTGCTGACTTAGTGAGCAAGTGCCAGGTAACTTAAATGCAATGTGTTACAGGTAACTTAAATGCAAAAATGACAAACAGTAACTTTCTTTCAAGTGAAACAAGGAAATAAGTACAGTAAGCAATGCAGATATCACTAGGGATCCACAGAAGTGCTGAAAAGCCGTGTTTTAGGTGAAATTAGCGTTTCAGGGAAATAACAAGCAAACAAACAAGCAGCATACAAACAATGCTAGATTCAACATTCAGCATATGGGGAAGAAAACGATTAACTGATTTAGTATCCAATCCCCTGGCAGGATGAAGGTTACAAGTGGGTCACCACATTATAATGTCAAGTTGTACAAAGGAAAATTCTTGTCTGTTGGCACACTTGCTCAAAAAAGCTATTTAGAGTGCTTTACCTTCATAAATGTGACACCTACTGGTTCTATACTTCTAGAATAAGACTTAAGATCACATGAGGAGATAGATATACCTAGTAAAGTGTGATGGGTGTAAACAGTTTGTCTGATGCACCTAATACAAAAAAAAAAAGACGTTACATCATAAGGTTGCTCATAACTATATTTGGTGGAACAGCACCTTGGTCCTTAGGTTGATGACTTTTTCTTTATTTTATTTATGTATTTATTTGACATTTGTTGACCTAGTTGGTCTGACTGAGCCAAAGCCCTTTTTCAGCTGAGGACCAGGGAGAAAAGCTCCACATGAGTAGTACAAACATATAAAATAGTAAAATCAAAGATACAGTATGATATAAAAAATTAATTGCATAATAATGAAGTACATTATTTACACCTCAGAGATTATATACAAACTTATACCAATGAATCAAGCACTACAATCCCTGTAAAGTAGGGTCAAAACACATATTCAAGGAATATCTCTCAAGGAATATCTCTCAAGGAATATGAGTTGTTTGTAGTAAGTTAAATTAGGTAGATCTCAGACAAGTGTAAGCTGCAGGTTTCACAAGACAAGGAGTAGCAAAAAAGTCAATGTGCAACCAAAGGGTAGACATAATAGGAAGAATAAGGGGTTAAGTGAGAGGGAAGAGTAGAGTAGAAGATGGAGCAGACATGGAGGGTAGTTACAGTGACAGAGCTGTACTGTTTAGAAAGTTTTTGGTAGCAGTCTTGATTTTTTTGTGAGTGATTAATATTTCTAATGTCCAGATGATGTTTATTCCAAGATAGGGCAGGGGAATGAATGCACAGGTTTTGTCCTATTTTGCTTTTAGGTTTACAGATTTGGAGGAGGTTTTGGTCTGAGCTTCAGAGAGATCTTAGAGAGGTATATATAGAGAGAGACAAGTGAGTTAATGCCTTTGGTCAACTGGTGCCCTAGGCAAATGGTCTCCACAGCACCCCCCCCCCCAACACCACTCGCTGTCCCTATTCTGGACTACCTATACCATCCAGATTACTAGAAAAGCACCCCTGCTACAGCTGTTCCCTAGGCGACTGCCTAGTTAGCCTATGCCTAAGGCCGGCTATGTGTTAATGTCAGGACAGGAGGAGGGCAGGTGCAATATAGAATGTATCATCTGAAGATAAAAGAGAAGGAGTTGATGAGGAAATTCTAGCCAGTTTAATCTTTTAAGAGCAAGACAGTGGTGAAAGTAATAGGTTTGGGCTGCAGCAAATCTAGCAATTTTAAGTGGATTCTGATTTTGATAGGAGAGTGGTCTGAAGATTAGTGAGGATTTGAGAGCCATAGAATAGGCTTGGAAGAAGGTATGTATGCGATGGGTAGATTTTAGCTTCTTTTGGACAGAAATGTTTTGTTTCTATAAAGATGTCCAAATATTTGGTGTTTTCTTTTTTGATGATGTTGAAAATGTGCAGCTCAAATTTGATTTGGTCATCTGTGATGTGTTCACAAACAAATCATAGATGCAGGGGGTGGGAGACAGTGTTGAATGCTTTTGAGAGATCAAAAAATAGGCTAGCGAAGAGTTTGTTATTGTCTCTGGCTTGGGATACAGTATTTATGAAGGAAATGAAGCAGTGGAGGTGTCTGGTGTGAGATTCAACTATGACAGGTGTATTATTAAGGGACGAGATTGAGAAAGAAGATTTAAGAGGGATCATAGTTTTGGGAATAAAAAGCAGGAGTTTAGTTTTTTGTAGGTTTTAGAATCAGATGATTCTTGGTAAGCCAGTTTTCAATTGATAAGAAGGATCTTTGAGTGATAGTATTTAGGTCAGATAGGGAATCTGCTATGGTGATGACTGTAGAGTCATCTGCATATTACACAAATGATGACTGTGTACAGGATGTAAACAGTTGGTAAAGATGTTAAACAGTAATGGGCCAAGGATAGATCCTTGAGATACACCCATCTTGACAGGGCATGAGATGTTATAGAGAGCCATTTAACAGACTGAAGTTAGTCAGCGAGATAACTAATAAACCAGGGAATAGTTGAAGTGGACAGCTGTAGTTCAGAGAGCTTGTCCAGCAGCAGGGGGTGGGAGACCGTGTTGAATGCTTTTGAGAGATCAAGAAATAAGCTAGCGAAGAGTTTGTTATTGTCTCTGGCTTGGGATATAGTGTTTATTAAGGAAATGAAGCAGTGGAGGTGCTATGTTTTTGGTGAAATCCATGTTGTGTGGGGTAAATAAGTTTTCTTAAAAGAGGGATTATAGGATTTGTTTGTGAACACATTTCTCCAATATTTTGGAAAGGGGATAGAATAGCAATTGCTCTGAAGTATGCAAGTTCAGAGGAGTTAGGTCCCTTGTGAATGGGTATAGCACAGAATTGTTTCCAGATTGTGGGCACTTTAGATTCAGGGACAATTGCTAAGTATGGAGATGGGAAGGGAAGAAAGAGTGGAGGTAAATTATCAATGGAGGCAAAGCAGGGTTTTAGCTTAAGAAAGAAGGATTTAATATAGTTGGTAGATACTGTTTTTAGAGAGAGGGCCTGAGAGGAATTCAAGGATCTGGAAGGGTCAGGAGAGATGTTAACATTAGTGCAGTAGTTGGTTTGGAGTGATAGTTTGCTGATGGTGTCGATGAATAAGAACTGAATTTGGATGCTGTTTCTTGGGGTGTGTTATTAGGACATGGACTGGGAGATGAGGGGTTACCTGGGTGCAGAATTTGGTTGATGGGAGTGCCAGAATTTCTTTGGGTTGGATGAGTGTAAGGATGGAGGATTGTTATAGAAGCTTTTTTTTTCTTGCCTTGTTAGATGCATTTTTTTGGTAAGGTTGTGTATTTCTTTATAGTGGAAGGGGAGTTTTATTTTGGACCAGATTCTCCAAGCCTTGTCTCATTTTTGCATTTAGGCAAGAGTTGTGAGACTAAGCCAGTGGGATATGATTGATTTGACCCTAAATGTACGTAGGGGGCAAGGGAGTTGTGCAGTTAAATTTAAGTACTGCATTGTCTAGGGGTAAATGCCTAAGGAAGGACCAATTTATGGCTGAGATATGGTTACTAAAGGCATCAGAGTCGAAATCGGAGAAATTGCAACATTAAGTGAACTTATGTGGTCTAGTATAGTGAGGAGAGAATCTGAGAATGACAGGACAGTGATCACTGACAGAATCAGGCAGTATGTCTGGGAAGTGATATTTATGTGGATTAGAGACAAGAATCAGTCAAGAAGAGAGAGAGAGTTTGTTTGTTTGAGTGAGTAGGAGTGGAGATTAGTTAGGAGAAGCCATGTAAATTATATGTGAGCTAGGACCATCTGAGGAGAGGGACAGCCAATTCATGTTGATGTCTCCCAGAACATTGTTTTCATTAGGTGAATATTGAGTAAGCCAGAAGAGAATATTTTTGAGTATAGTGATCTTACCCCTCAGGGTATGTAGATTGCAGCTATGGTGATTATACTGTGGGCATTAATTTTGCAGTTGTGATTAGAAGTTCGGCTGGTGAGGTTGAGGTGGTGGGGATAGCTATGGTGGTTACAGTTAGATGGTTAAAGAACATGATAGCCACTCCCTCCACCTTTATTCTTGGGTCTATCTAGTCATATGATGTTGTACCCTGGGGGTAGGAAGTTTTGTCAGGAATGTGGGGTTTTGAATATTTCACTGAGGGTAATGATATCAGGAAAGTGATGGGACATCCAAGCATGGAATTCACTGATTTTGAGTATGCTTCTGATGTTCATAGAGTAGAGCGATAGGTGTTTTTTTGGAAATGATTGGATGAGGAGAGGTTGGGTTCCTGGGCTTAATGTTAGTGGGAGGAGGGGTTGAAAGGTCCAGGATTTGGATGGATGTCATCAGACAGGAGCAATATACTGAGAGTAGGAAAAGTGTTGTGAGGTGAGGGGAGAGAGAAATAGTATTTCACCTTACTTTTAGGGAAGGCTGAGGAGTATGGGGGGATTTTGTTTTGGGAAGAAGGTGGTATTGAAGAAAGGGTAGATGATGCTAACAGAAATTAATGTAGAGACTCTGGAAGAATTGTGGGGTAGATGGAGGTTGTAGAATGGTAATAGGGTTTTAACTGAGTACTGTAGGAAGAAAGGTTATATAGGAGAATTAGAGCAGAGGTACAGAGGAGGGATGGTATCACGTTGTAGAAGATTATGATATGGGATAAAGTGAGGTGGGAAATGAGCAAACTAGTATAATAGAGGTATATCATTATAGGCTGAGTACAAAAGCAGCCTATGCTATGGTCTGAGACAGGCAAGATAACACAAGTGTGTAAGGAAGACTGTAATAGGTGGTTAGTTTTATGTCTGGTACAGATGTAAATTAAGAGGAGGTTATGGTCTTTTTGAGTAAATAAAGATAAGAGAAAGACAGTGTATGTGAAGTGAGTGTTGTTAAGGAGAAAAGGTGATTAAAAATATAGGGAAGATAAGTACAGGAGGAGCTGTATGGTTGAGAGGGTGTGGTCTGAATGATAGTGGAGGAGTAATAGACTTATACGTATGAATGTGTAAGAGTAGATTATTAAGTGGGCAAAGGTGATGGGGGATTTGATAGGATGATGGTGATTGGCAGGGAAGGGTTCAGAGTGGGAGGGGTAAAGGGGGTTAGCTATAAATTAAATGTATTCAGGGGTGAGTGGGAATGGGGGTAGGGTAAGGGAGTGGAGTGAGCCCAAGCAAAGCAAGGGTGAACAGAGCAGGCTGAGCACCAGGAGAACTTTGTTTTTCTTTTTACCAGTTATATACAATCAATTAATCAGTTAGCTATGGGGCAAGGTAAGATCCAGTGCTTAACGGCACCTTATTTCAGTGATTTATAGTCTGAAATACAAGACTAACTCCGGATCTACAAGAAAAGGTTACTTTGTAATCTTATGCTTATTGTTCCAAGTTTGTGCTTTTTAGTAATTTCATCAGACGTCAATCAATATGCTGTCAACAATCAGCCCAAGAGTAGTAAGCAGCTGTCAAGTCATCTTCATTTAGTGTTGGGTTGGCATACTTGACAGGAGAGATTGCTGGACAGATCAAGGAAACACAACATGCAGAGAAGGTACAAAAGCAATGTTTAGCTGATGCAACTGTATGGGATGAGTTCAGCTACCAACTTTAGAAGACCTCACATTTTTATACAGAAGTTGGGAATGAGAATTTAGAATGGATCTTGTTCAAGATTTCAGTTGCTGAGGAGGTGGCAAGCATCTGCGTCTTAAAGTGGTCAGTGCTTGTCGTATGACAGTAACCTAAATTCTGCTGGTGGCCATTTGAGGTGAGACAAGCTCCTGGGTTAAATAAAGCAGTGCAGGGGACTGTGGCTACAATGTTGTAGCTTCTGTCCATTTCCATCAAAAAGGAAGTACACGACACCATGCCATAATATAGCATTTACAAAAATAATGCATCTCACTGACCAGGCAATATACTTGGCATTGGCTGTAAGACACACATTGCACCTTCTAACAATACTATTTGTTGGACTGGGGCTTCCTGCCTGTTTCATTACCTTGTAACTTGCTCGTTCAGATCCATGTGTATGGAAGTAACTTGTGTTATATATCACTTTCTAGAACATGCTGACATTACCTGGGGTGTACTTGGGTCCAAGCCTTCAGGATGATATTTAGTTACAGACCACAAATGCTGCTGAGCTCTACACCATAAGACCACCATCTTCCATAAGACTTACTGTTACCTACTATGCATGGTGATACTTATATCAAGGGTTCAAAGGCATTTTTGGTATGTACAGTTCTTGTAACACAGGGTTTTCTTCAACACAGTGTGTGCTGTTCATCAGTAGGGTACATGGTCCACCTCACCCTGCTTGATCAATAAAAAAAAAAAATATATATATATATATATATATAGAGAGAGAGAGAGAGATACACACACCCACAAACATCCAGCGTACTAACTCATTTGCAGCTATTTACCACATTAGAGAAGTGAGCCACTTTTTCCCTTTTTTCACACACAAACTTGTTAAAAAAAAAAATATATATATATATATATATATATATATATATATATATATATATATATATATACATATATATTTATTACAATCCATTGCAAAAATTGTTTACAAATAAAAAAATGAGTACACTCATCAAAACAAATAAAATGAGCAAATACATATATTCTCATCTGAGGTGCCTTCTGTGCGGAGTCTGCATGGGTTTCCTCCAGGTACTCTGGTCTCCTCCCACATTCTAAAGATATGCATCTGAAGCATTTCCCACCAGGCCTCTGCTGAAAATAGGCTCCGTCCTAGTCTGACTTTCCCATTCAACAAATGTTCAATAAATAAATAAAAAATTAATACATGCACACACACACACACATACGCAGAAACATAATAATCATCATAATCATGTATGCCATAAATGAAGATAAAAATTAAAAGGAACGATTACTAATTATGGATGAGAGTCATGGGTGGGTTAGCAATTCAAACCATATATCTAAACATCTAGAAAATATGAGCACAGATTATATTGATACGGTAAACGATCATGTTTAGGGATCTCCTCAAACAAGGACTCCTATTACCTTAGTTCTGAAGTAAAATGTAACAAAAATAACATTGTGTAACTAGAAAACCAGGTAATATTTAGTAGTGCAGTACTCCAGAAATCTAAAGTATCATCAGCTTTAATCCACATGACTAACAACATCCTAACAAAGATATTTATCGCCAATATCAGGACTAAATCAAATTAAGCCACTACTATACAAGGGTCTAAAACAGTGTCTAACACGTACTTGAGACACATTTGTTCAGGAAACGTCCTCACTGCCACTTACTCATTTCGGTAAGTGGTCTAATTCTCAGTAAGCCATCTCCAATAATATTAACTACATCTACCAGAATACTCCCCCCAAATAAACTCCCAGTGTGTGCCTAACCCTAAAATACCTGCCCCCCCAATCCTAAAGTCCCAACTGTTTCTTAAACCTACATTCCCCTTTCCCTCCATTCCACATCAGACCCTAAACAAATTCCTTTACAGATCCTGTTCACAACAGCTCTGCAGACCTAAAATTCTCAACTCTTCCCTAACCTTAAAGTTCTTGTCACTCCCTAAATGTAAAATTCCCTTCCCCCTCCTATCTGCCAAACCTAAAATTCACATCTTCCAACCCCAAAGTCCCTATCATTCCTTAAACCTAAAATCCCTGTCCCCCCTCCATAACCCTACAGTCCCCACTCTATTCCCTGTCCTCCTGCTTAAACCTAAAAGCACCCTGCTATCTTCCCTTCCCCACTACTTGGTCCACAACAAATATTTGCTCCCATATGTATCCTAGGAAGCAAGCAAATGGTATGGCAGCTGCATTGCTGCACTCCCACTAGAGTTTGAGCATGACGGCCAGACAGGTTTATAGCCATTTGAGTTCTGGCTGCATGTTTCTGACATTCAAGCAGCTGGGGCTTGATCAGCTGCAGAACACCTACTACACCAGATTTAGATACTGAAATACCTGCCCCCCCAATCCTAAAGTCCCAACTGTTTCTTAAACCTACATTCCCCTTTCCCTCCATTCCACATCAGACCCTAAACTGCGGGAAAGGGGAATGTAGGTTTAAGAAACAGTTGGGACTTTAGGATTGGGGGGGGCAGGTATTTCAGTATCTAAATCTGGTGTAGTAGGTGTTCTGCAGCTGATCACATGCTATGAACAAAGTGAAGCAAAATTAGCCCTAATAAAGAATACTGCTATCATGGGCTGCAGTAACATCATATAAAGTTTTACTGCTGTTTTGAAATATATAATATACTTACTCTTCTCTGCAGCTTAGCACATCTCTTAAGGTTTGTCTCCCTATTATGGCAGTGGGACTAAGGTACTGACTGAAAATAAGGGAGGATGTGCAGCTTACTATGGGAAATGCAGAACAATGAGTCACCAGCAGCATGTGCAAGGTTAAGTTCACAGGTCAATATTAAGCTTACAGAAATGGGGGGTAAGGGCAGCCTTTCTGAAGATGTGTCCAAGGTCCAAAAACTCTCAGCTGTATCCCTGAGTACAACTACGATGGCAGTTTATGAGTAAAATGAAAGAATAAATGACTGTAGCAACCTGTTTCATATTATTGCTGACATGCATGCATGCATGTACTGTTCCCACTTCCAAAAACTATGTCAATTATCTCAAAGTGATCACATAACTGTCATTTGCTTTCATGCACAGTATCATAACTTTTTCAGGATGAGATATCATGCAGTTTACATGAGCTACCTGGACAAATTTTGGGAACATAGCAATGGAGAAACAATAGTAAACAAGTCTGAGAAGGTGATGACAGGTATCCTAAGAGGCAGATGTAAAAGTTCCCACTAGCCTTTATGAGTACCTAATAGTGCCTACGTGTCAAATCAAACAGTGCCGTGCACACTAGCCCTAATGTATGTGTGTCTACTCATTCAGACATCAAGACTAACCTTAAGGACAAAGTAGTATGTTGCATGAACTATAGTGGTAATGTATTCCACAGACTGGGAACACATTGAGTTAGGAACCTGTCCAACTAGTACAGCCACTTGTTTTGTGAAGAAATCGGTCAAATAAGACTGGATCTTTCGTGGCTCAAAAAGAAAGACACAGTTTACCTAACAGCAGCCAGTAGGATATTGATTATAAGCAGATCTCTGCTAATATTAGTATAGGTGAAGGACTGCTTTAAGGCCTTTAATTTTGTAAGGTAAAAATGACTGGGGTGAAGCTGTGCTATGCTCACATACACGTGTTTAGTAAATATGGTAACTATAATTTTGCCATAGTTTTAATACCTATAAATGTCACTGATTTTAATTTCAGTTTTGTCACAGTTCTGAAGGGAAATCTCAGAATTAGAGAGCATATTCCAACGAGAATTTATAGCTGTTGACCTTCTGTTTCCAAAATGTGAAACATTACCTCTAATAAGGTAGAAAAAAGGATAAAATGTACAACACTAACAACTTTAACTACAGAGCTTACAGTGTGGTTAAAAATGTAATTTTTATTTTTATAAAAATCTGTTGATGAATTAATTTATTTATTTATTATTTATTTTACATTTGTTGACCGGGCTAGTCTAACTGGATATATGTCCATTTTCAGTAGAGGCCCGGGGAGAAAAGCTCCAAGTTTTAATACATAGTAAAAAAATCAGTCTACACACAAGTTAAGACAGTCAAATCAGTAAAACAGAAAAAAAAAAAAAAAAAACTAAAAAAGATAAAATATGTACTTACTTTTTTTTTTTTTGAGATGAGTAGAAGAACAATATTTTCAAGGTAGCTTAGAATAAAAGAAAGGATAAAGCGAGAAAGAGGTGAAGTAAAGATAGGAAAGGTATCGGAGATATAATAGGATGAGTAAAGGATTAGATTATTTTCATAGGGCTAAAAAAGTTACTTTTATGAAGGGGAGGCAAAACATACACCTAAGAAGAGAGGAAAGAAAGGAAGCTTTTGAGTACTTGTTCAAAGGGTAAGTTTCCTGTCTTAAAGAGTAGCTGTGGAACTTTAGAAAACGTTTAGTGGGTTATTGGTTAGAGAAAGGGGGAAGGAAAGGGAGATAGGAGACAGAAGAGCAATCTAGTCAGGGTTAATAAAGGGGCAGAGCCATTTTTTATTAAGGTACAATTTGAGATTCTTCTTGAAAATAGGAAGAGAAGTCAGGGACGTGATATCAGCGGGTAATGTGTTCCAGTGTTTCCCAACTGAGTTGGAGAATAAGCCATCTCCTGCAGAGTTATTAGGTGTAGTAATGTTGATCAGAAGTTTGTTAGAGGAGTGTAGATGTTTCAGGTTATAATAAGGGGTAATAAGGCTGGTGAGTATTGGAGTTTTGGTGGGTTGGTACAGGGTTTTGTGAGCTATTAGAAGTTGTTGAAGTTTAATCTGATTAGGAAGTTCGAGCCAGCCAAGTTGTCTTAGATTAATGCAGTGGTGGGTTCTAAAAGGAGATCCGGTAGCAAATCTAGCAATGTTGTTGTAGGATGTAACTAGTTTATTAAGGGCTTTTTTTGACAGGTTGGTATAAATAGGACATGCATAGAGTAAAGTAGAGATTAGATGGGTCCTGGCTAGGGTAATTCTAGTAGCTGGGGTAAGAAATGGTTTAATTCTATACAGGGTTCCTATTTTTTTGTTTACACTTTTTATAGTAGAGTTAACGTGATTCTCAAAATTGAGTTTATTACCTATTGTAATTCCTAGAAGTTTTGTGGTGGTTTCAGGGGAAATACTAATATTGTTGTTAGAAGTGATCGAGAAATGTAGGGGGAATTTGGTTACGTGTTGGGGAGAAGAGTAGAAGTTTTGTTTTCTTAGGGTTGAGTAGGAGGCAGCGTTGGGAAAACCAATGTTCAACTGTGTTAAATGCTTTTTGTGTAAGAGACTGAAGT
Organism: Protopterus annectens; assembly: GCF_019279795.1. NCBI lineage: Eukaryota > Metazoa > Chordata > Ceratodontiformes > Protopteridae > Protopterus > Protopterus annectens. The sequence goes on from NC_056728.1 coordinate 912,808,913, forward strand.
TCAGCATAAGAGGTAGCTGTGCAGATAATAGTGGAGTCATCTGCATATTGTATACAGTTAGAAAAAGGTATAGCTGATTGAAGGTCATTGATAAAGATGGAAAAAAGAAGTGGACCTAAGATAGAGCCTTGTGGAACACCTAGGGAAATAGGAAGGTGGCCAGATATTGAGTTTTTCCAAACTACTGCTTGTTGACGGTGTTTGAGGTAAGATTGAAACCAAGTTAAGCTGTTAGGATCCAGTGATAGATAATTGAGAATGAGAAGGAGCATTTTGTGGTTTACCATGTCAAAGGCTTTAGATAGGTCAATGAATAGTGCAGAAGAAAGATTGTTTAAGTTGCGGTTAGTGTTGATGGTGTTTGTGAAGGAGAGCAGAGCAGTGGTGGTACTGTGGGAAGGTCCTGAAGCCATGTTGACAGCTAGCAAGTAGGTTGTTTTGGAGAAGATGATTTAGGAGTTGTTTATGGATACATTTTTCTAAGATTTTGGCAATAGGAGATAATAAAGCAATGGGACGATAGTTAGATCAATAGAGTTACCTCCTTTGTGTAGTGGGACGATGTGGGATATTTTCCAGATATCAGGGACAGTTCCTTCATTGATGGATCTATTTATCAAAAGAGAGATAGGATAAGCTACAGCTTTGGCTCCTATTTGCAGAAACGTAGCAGGGAGTTTGTCTTCAGAGGGTGAGGAGGGTTTTAGTTTTTGAAGTAGTGAAGAAATATATGATGTAGGAATTGGATGGAAGTGAAATGAGGGTGGTGTATTAACAGAAGAGTGTAGATTTGAGGTGTCAGGAGATAGGTGACTAGCCAGGTTTTGTATAGTATTTGTAAAGTAGGAATTAAAGGAATTAGCTATTTGTATAGGGTTATTGGGGTTAGAGTCCTGTGGGTTGGGTGTGACTGATTGGCCTGAGGATAGTAGCTTATTAATGGTGGACCAACATTTTTTTAGATTCCTTATTGGATATTTGTTGTAGATGAAGGTAGTAGTTCTGTTTATCAGATAGTATGGCTTTTTTTGTTTTGTTCCTACATTCACGAAAGGTTTGATGGTCAGCTTGTTTTTTGGAAGTACGCCATTTTGCCCAGTTTTTGTTTCTGGTTATGATAAGTTGCCTAGTATTGTTGCTTATCCAGGGGGAGGGTTTGGTTTTGATTCTAATCTTGTGTATGGGTGCATGCTGATCTAAAATAGATAAGAATGTGGAGTTGAAGTATTGTACAGCATCATTGAGAGGTAGTGACTTTAGAGGAGTCCAGTTACAGTGATGTAAATGTGTGAGAAAGAGTTCTGAGTTAATTTTTTTTTTTAGCGTAATGTACGGAAAGAGGTAGGAAAAGTGATGCTAGATTTTTTTCTTATAATATAAGTTAACATGTGGTCGCTTAGATCATCTGGTAGGGTACCTGAGGAGTAGGTTTGTTGGGGAGTATTAGTAAGTATCCAGTCCAAAATGGAGTCTTTATTGTTGCTTTTGTTGATTCTGGTCGGGCCTGAGATAAGTTGAGAGAAGCCATGGAGATTAATATGGGAAGTGGGGTTTGACTGGTTGAAATGATTCCAATCAATATTTAAGTCACCAAGTATTATTGTTTCTTGTGGGACAGTGGATGCAAGCCAGTTGAGAATGTTCTTGAGGGTGTTAATATTATTTCCTGGGGGGAGATATGTACAAATAATATAGATGGCTTTACTTTTGTTTATTTGAAGTTTAGAGCATATAAGTTTGGCATTATTGTTTATGGGGAGGTTCAAGTTAGTGGTGCTGATTTGTAGGTGAGTTTTGTAAAGAATAGCAACACCTCCTCCCTTTTTTTGTTGTGCGGTCTAGTCTAATTATATTATAGCCTGGTGGGGTAATTTCACTGTCTTTAATAGTGGGTTTTAGCCATGTTTCAGATAGGCATAGGATGTCAAATTGGTTGACATCAAGGAGTGCATGTAGTTGTGCAATTTTGTTGCAAATACTACGTATATTCAGATTTGCTATGGTTAGAGAGTTGGTAGATCTGGTTGCAGGTATGTCATTGACAGGGTTGTCATTGTTTTCAGTAGTTAAGGTCTGGGTGTGATGTGGGCCAGGGTTTGGATGAATAACTCCATCTAAAAGTATGTTGTGCAGTGTATGATGTTTGGGTTTAAGACAAAGTAGTAGGCAAGTTTTTTTTGTTTTTAGGTTATAAAATTTTATATGAGTTAGTCTGTGATTTTTAGCTGGGGAGTAATTGGAAGTGTAGATGGGATTTTGGAGTGTAACAGGAGATGGTGAGATAGGAGATGAGGTTTGAAAAGAGGGAAGTAAAGAGAAGGAGTGTATGGGTTGTTCATAGTAGGTTAGGAAATAGGATGTAATAAGAGGAGTTGAGAGTAAAAGGAAGAATAAAGATTGGTTTTGAGATGGATACAATGTTATATTCATTGTTGGGATGTGAGGTAAAAGATAGAGAATGAAGAATGGTTGGTCAGATAGAGTTTGAGAAGTATAGTAAGTTGGAGTGAGTTAAAGGTGGATGATAGTGTTGTAACTGAAAGATGAGGTGAGATGAAGGGAAGGGGTGTTGTAATTGCGGTTGTGTAATTGGTGTCAATTGAGTAGGGGTGTGGTTTGTGGTGTTATAAAAGTAGGACCACTGTGGTGGGTGGGAATTGGGGGTAGGGTAGGGGAGCGGAGTGAGCCCGAAGGGCGAACGGAGCAGGCAGAGACAATAGAGCAGACTGTGGAGGAAGACAATCAGCAAAGTGAGAGAAACACAACAGGTAAGTGTGGTGGTTAGAAAAAGGAGGACAGAATGCAGAGGTAGGAAGGAAGAGAGTCAGGATACAAGACTGGTAGTTGCTGATAGCAGAGTGTCTGGGGAAAAGAAGAAAGGTGGAGGATAAGTGCAAGAAGAGACTGAGAACTGAGTGACTGGGGGTTTGTTTCAGGAAGCTTACAGAAGTGGGGCAGGAAATAACAGGGCAGAGGCTAGTAATTAAGAAAGGTTACCGAAACAAGGTAGGAGATTACAGCTCAGGAAAATGTTACTTTACAGAGTTAATTTGTATGGCACCACCTGGTGGCCATTCTTGGCATGGCAATGGTTTTGTCTTAGAGGAGATGGGGACAAGGAAGGGAATTGGGAAAGGGTAAGTAATGCGAGGGGTAAGACTATGGAAGATAAGTAGCAGACAGTGGGGGTGGGTAAGGCTGCTGGCTAGCTTGCCTGTTTATTTGTCTAAGACTAGATAATTTAAGAACTTTATATAGAAGAATTTAAATTACATGTACTAGATAATTTAAGAACTTAATATAGAAGAATTTAAATTACATGTAGTTACATAGAGTCAGTATCGATACATACTTTCAATGCCTTTTATAGGTCAAACTTTTCTGGGAGATGTTAGGGGTTTTCGTAGGTGCCTTAGTGTTCTGAGTTTTCCAGAAGGGTGCAGGTAGGTAAATTGTTGCAGGGACAAAACTGGAACACAGTGCTGGTAAAAATGTAGAGTGAGAGATTAGGTAGAAGGCTTAATAGATGCAAAATAGACAGTAGGGAAAATAGTTATACATTCACAGTTAACTTATTTCAACTCCATCAACAACATTGCTTTATGTACTAATAGACATTATGTGAATCAGTTTACAAGAGGAAATTTAGTATTCAAACTATCATTAACTTATCACAGTCAGTACTTTTCACACAGGAGAAAAAATAACAGTTACAAATGCTAGGATATTAAATTAGTAACTCAAGGTAGCACTAACAAAATTCTGTGCAATCAAGAAAATGCAGTTAGAAAATAGATACTTTATATTCAACATCGCAGAAAGTGGTATGTCGTGGTGTTTGCAAGCTTCTGTACTGCCCTATAGTGGTGAGGCTGTTAAAGAATGAGGAAGGGTACAGGTTGAGCAGAAGGCAATGTTACTAGGCAGAAGGGCTGTGCAAACTATTAAATTACAAGGGCTTTGCTGCCAAGCCTTGACAGCAGAAACGGGGACAATTACTAGAAGACAATAATAAAAAATAGTAGGAATTTACTTTAAGAATTACGCTAGATACACTTATGAAGCTAAGTTTCATACAGCACAGGAAAAAGCCACTACTTACAATTGTGCAATACAATGTAGCATGTATTGAGAACTGAAATACAGACTTAGTTAAAATGTCCACTTGCTGTTAGAGGTATTAATATAAAGCATCTAAGTTGATTTGTTTAGTTTAATGATCTAATATTCTTCTTCTTGGATAAATATTAAAAAATTCAGAGCAATGAGTGTGTGCGACAAATCCTTTCAACGTGGGACATTAAGAAGTATGGAATTTTTAAGACTCAAAATGAGGCATATTTTTTACAATTAGGTATAGTGACAGGAATGGACGTTTTCATATCTTTAGAGGATCTATTCATTTATATTAAGTTAATATCTTTTTGCAGATATAATTGCCTCAGATATGCAGATTAAAATGCCAGGCATATTTTAAACATTTGATCATGTAACATGAAGGGCTGGGAGTGAAGAATAAGGAGGCATGCTATGTATATGTATGTCAGTAATCACTTAAAGTACATGACTGTGGCAACTCCAACCCCTGCTTTCATTTCCATCTAGCATCAGAGGGATGCATAAGCAGTGACTATCTTTTTTGCAGGGGAGGGGCTTAGGCCACCAAAACATTGGGGAAATGCTCTAAAATGCATCCCAGTGCATTTGTAACCCTTTTGTTTCTGTAGGCCCCTGCTTAATTGAGTTACTTCCTAATTGGTTATTACTGTGCTGTCTTGGGTCAGGAAAGATGTGTTGAAGGGATGCAAGGAAAACTAAAGCTGAACAGCAACAATTAATTTCTTTCCTTAATCATCATTTTTGTTCAAGTCATCATTGATAAAAGGTTATGTAAAAGGAAAAAAAAACTTGAAAATGCACTTCAGAACACATAGAAAGTTATGGGTTTTGAAAAAGGTGAAGAGTAATGCAAAATGTGAGAATAAGAAGAAAACAATGTGCATGGTATTGGAAGACCACGATGGGGGGGGGGGGGGTGCAGATGGGAGGACTGGAGGGTGTGGTCTGAAACAGTAGGCCTAGGAAGCCATTTCACCCAAGTCCAGACCTGTACACAGAGTTGTTATAACATATCATTGCTGCAACTAAATGTCAGTAACTGTAAATGTCCCTTTGTGAGATGGGCCAACATGTAGTGTGTTACATAGGCCCATTGTAATGCAAGAGCATTGCAGCTTCAAGTCATTTTGTGTTTAATAGTCTTAAAAGTTTGCAGTATGAACTAAAAGGGTTCTTAGGAGGTGTGACAGTGACAGCATGATACTTAGACTGGAAGTATCTATGGGTGCCCAAAATGACATTTGCTGGAGACCCACAGAATGGCTAACACCAGTCCTGCCCCCTGCGCTATGAATGGTAAATGTTCACATTCTCATTGTAGGGGTAGTCCTCCAGTGTAATAACCAAATTTCTCCTTGTCAGTGTGATTTATCACTTTGAGTATACACTGAAAAGAGATAGTGCCCTAGTGGGACTAACCTAATCAACAACAAAATAAAATAAAAAATAAACAAGGAAAAATACAGAACAATATCCACAAACATGTTTCAAAAGGGTGGCTGCTGGCCCTCTTAACCCCCATGTATGTATATATGCAATTAAAATAAAAAGCATTACAGCTGGGTGTTAAGGGGGGCAAACAGCTCCTTTTATATGTTGATATGATAACCAAAATACCAAACATTAACAGCTACAAAACTGATGTTGCCATGAGAACATTTATTGACAATCACAAATTTTAAAAAAAAGGCAACGGCAGCAACAGATACTTAATTTATGAATGGCCCAAAGTTTGTCTTTTTATAGTTTTCCATTATTTTTAACAAAGAAAGGGTTAACTGCTGGAATCACTTGAGAATGACAGCTCGTCATCAGACACAGTCTCAATAATTTTAGTTCTTTCCACCACCTGCATAAGTCTTAATGCAGTAGTCCTTAACTTAAGCACCAATTGTTCAGCAGTAGTACACTTAAAGAAAGTGGACTGAGTGATGATTAGGTGAAAAAGGATAGGTCTAGTCTGTGTTTACTTCCTACAAACCTGCTGCTCTCAGATTCAGAGATGGCTAAATGATTCATTGAAATATTGCAGGAATGATGAAGTACAATTGCAGAACTTCTTCATTTCTGAATAACTCGCCAACATCATTTTCAAATTTATATCTCCAAAATGTGGAACATTTATTAACAATTCCATCTGTGAAACTATCAGTCTGGGTATGAATGGCTGCTTCATATTCAAGTATAGCTGAGACATGCTCATTAAGATTATTTTAGTTTTATTTTGCTAGTGAGATTGCTAGTAGTCAGAGCCGCATGCTTCTGCCTATTAACTATTTTATGCATGACATGGCCAGTGCAGGTGTGGTGCTTGAGATATAGCCCAGTAAACTAGTATTTGAACAGGTTATCAGCAACAATTTTTTTTAACCTGTCATGAGTTTGAGCAACCTTTTAGTTGTTTATATTGCTTCAGGTTGCTAAGTTCAAAGACCCATACGTGAGGCGGGGATTGTGGGGAGTTTGCTTCCTCATGTAGAAAAAAGGTTGCTAGTTACCTCTTTGGCCAAATAGGTTTGAGTGTCTCAGTTTCCCTAAAAAGTCAATTTATAGATATAAACACTATCTGACAAATAAAACATTATATCTTTTCTTAGAATCAGTGAGCCAAATGACAATAAACTCTTCAAACAGAAAACAAACCCTGAAATTCATGTCCAAGATAATTCATTACGGCTGCTAAACAAAAATGATCAAGTCATATCACACCACAGCCCTTCATCTTTGCTAAGATCATACATACCTGCCTTCTCCTGTCCTCAGCACACACATTAGTTAAGTGCAATCCCCATGTAGAAATGCATACACACATATGCACATAGACTGGTAAACTGGTAAAGCCAAAGTGATTTTGCTTAGAAATCAGCACTTTGTGTGTGAAAACATCATGCATTCACAATTTCAGAGTTTATAAGTTGTATTATCTTAGGGTATAAGACAGCACATTTGCTGGAAAAGAAGCAAAAATATACGACAGAGATAAAGAAAAGCAGGGACTCCTATACTATGGTCTGCAGACAAACAGCACCTCCTTGTGTATGACCTGCTCCAGTATCTCAGACCCAGTAACTCCCTACATCTCCAAAATGTGTGTCCTACATTATCCAAAGCACAAAGACAATGTTACTCATGGATATGAATAACAATAAGCCAACAGTATCTGGGTAATGGAAGCAAGACGGCATCATAAAAAGAACAGTTCAACAAACAGTTAAGTGCTTCTGCCATTGATGAGTGTATTCAGACTGTAGTTTCATGCACAATAATGAACTAACAACATTTGAGAGCTACCTGTAAAGTGTAGAAACACAAAAAACTCCAACATCTTGTTTTACCACTAATACTTACTTTGCGTGAATATGATTCCGTCTTACTGTGTATTATGCAAAGGATCTGGCAGAACGTGAGTTCTGACAATGCACCACTGTGACATCTCTACCTTACCAGGGTAATGGGGACAATATATTATCATTTTATATTTTGCCACAAGAGCCTTGTGCAAGTGCAAAGAATCTTCTCTAGAAGCTACAGCTAAGAGTAGCACCCATATCACTATCCACAAACAAGACTGACTAAGCTCACACTACACAAACTACAGAGACACACACACATGAATAAGCAAATACTCAGCTAATCCTTAACCACCCCTCCCAGGCACCTGAAGCAGTTTACCTGTTAAATGGACATGACATCTAAAACAAATCCCACTTCTCAGAAAAAAAAAATCAATAAAAATACCTACCTGATACCTAAAAACAAATTAAGATGAACCAAGCAAGGTAGAAGATCGTACCTACATGCAAAAGTAACTGCTGCCCCCCACCCCCCCAAAAAATAAAAACACACAAAACATCAGGGACTTAACCTTGCAAATTATGTTTTTTATTTCACAAATACGTACCACACTGGCCCTTTCGCAAAGGCTTAGGTGCAATTTCATCGACTGGCAGGGGCTACTGTCAAAGTAATGAAATGACCATGCATACAAGCTGTCAGAACTCCCTTAATGTAAACAAAGGAGTTGTTGAGAATTAAATAAAATCAATGTTGTCACTCAAGATCCCATTATTACATGAAAAATATAGAACAAAAGTAGACAACACTTTAAATCATACTTTTTCTAAGTTCTGATCCTGTCCCCCTCAAACAAAATGTGAAGACACACTTCATGAGCTGTTATACCTCTATTACATTAAATTCAAATCATCACTGGTTTATGATACACTTTTGAATGTTAACTTGTTTTACTGGTAAACTAAATGTCAGCAAGGTCAGTGGTGACGGAGTGTTAACTTGTACCTGTATTCTTTGTAGAAGACATGTCAGACAGAAGGGAAACTAGTGGAACAGGTAAACTGCTTCAGGTGCCTGGGAGGGGTGGTTAAGGAAAAGGGAAATTTAAATGAAGAGGTCAAAGGTAGTATTAGTGGAGATGCAGCCGAACGGTACAGAACATCAACGGTAGTGTGTGACAGAAGAATGCCAAGGAAGCTTAAAAGTGAGGAGTATACAGCAGTGGTGCCACTAATATTTAACAGAGTGCAGACACTTGGGTAGCAAAGACAGAGCAATTGAGGAAGTAAGACGTGATGGAGATGAAGTGCCTGATATGGATGGTAGAATACGCGCTGTGGAATAGATGTAGAAATGAGGGTATCAGAGCAGAGGCTACACTAGCACCAGTTGAAGAGAAAGTCAAAGAAAACAGATTACATTTTTTGTACACATGTGCAGGAAAGCAGAAAACAATCTGATGAAGATCATTTGTGAGAAATAGGAAGACAGCAAGAGGAAATGAGGGAATCCAGCAAACATTTGATGGCTTGCTTGACGGAAGACCCCAACAGTCAGGCATGACTACTGAAGGAGGTAGGTGACTGGTACTGAATAGAAAAAGTTGATGACAGTTGACATGACACCCCAACATTTTGCAGAAAATGGGAAAAATTGCATCAATTAAAAAGATGATTATGACTAAGCAGAGTCTGAGACAGTGAGTGGATCACTTCAATGGGCAGTGTGTACTTTTTCATCACTGCTTTCACATGCATCTGTCAAACATTTCATGTACTGCCATTATTGCCACACAAAGATTGGAAACATCCACTCTGGTGCTTACCTCAGGTAAGCACAGAGATTGCTTGCCCTAGGAAAATGATCACTAACACTTACCTGAAATAGTAATAGAAGTCAATAACACAAGGAGACAAAAGGAATAAACTCATTTCCAGGATAAAGAAAAGTTCCAATGGAAAACCAAGTCTGGTGATCTTTTTAATTCCTGAGTGTGTATAATTACTATTCTTAATTATTTTATTATTGCTATTACTACAGACCAGAGGATACAAAAACGCAATGGTAGACAAGTGGTATTGTCTGAGAAATTACATACCTATTAAGAAGTACATTACACTCAGCACTGCTGTTTTACCTATACCTGTGCCTATATGTTCCAATTATGGAAAAAGCAGCCACTCCAGCAAGCTAACTCACCACAACCTATACTTTTCAGCTGTCCTCAGTGAACCAAATACTACCTATGTTGTATTCTAGGCAGTAACTAATCAAAAAAAATGTATGTAAGGCATGCCATGCAGTTGCAGACAAATTCCTCTGGAAAGCAATACATCCAGAAACAAAATCTATGCTTTTTGGTCCTAAACAAATATTAGCAGATCCAAGAAAATGTTATCAATCAGTGATCACAACAGCCATTCCCTTACAGGAAAAAAAGGGGAAGAAACTGCATATGGTATGGATAGACTACAAAGAAGCATTTGACAGCATTCCACATTCATGGATAAAAAAAGTATTTACAAATGTATAAGATGCACCCCACACTGATTGACTACATTTGCAGCGACCATGAAGCAGTGGCAGACCACTTTGCAGTTAAGGCATGATAAAGGACAAATTCTTATCCCAGGGATAAAAATGCAAAGGGGGATATTTCAGGGTGACTCTGTTACTGCTGCTCTTTTGCCTTGCCCTTAAGTCATTAAGCTGTCTACTTAATAGTTTACATCACTGGCTACAATTCGTCTCCCAAAAAACAACTAAGTGTACAGACTTGCCCTCTTTTTGTGGATGATTTAAAACTGTATAGTTCATCACACGAGGAACTGAAAGCACAACTACAAGTGGTCAAAACTTTCACAGATAATACAAGAATGTCATTTGATTTTGCTAAATATACAAAAGGAAACTTTAAAACAAGAAAGATGAGAAAAAAAAGAAAATAAATCTGGGACAGGAATGTAATATAAAGGAAACTGAGCAGGAAGGAGTATCTAAATGTTTTTTTCTGATTCAGTTCTGAGGGAATTGACTGGCCCCAGAAGGTATTGGATCAGATGGACAAGAAAACAAGAAAAATTCTTCATATTTATCAAATGACTTAGAAAAATCAGTGTACACCAAAATTAAATACTCCACATTCTGAAGGAGGTATGGGTCTCCTTGAAATTGACTGCGTGTTTAGATCTGCAGTCGTAGAACAGCATACATATCTGCTGACCTCACAAGATCCAAACATAGTGAATGTTTTAAAACATGAGGAAAACAAGTTGAGGATGACTTTCCTGCTTAGTTTAGTAGAAAAATATTGTGTGAAATGGGAATGGAAATCAAATCAGAAGTAGATAAAAACCAGGCAGCAACTGAATGTGCCAACAAAAGAAAGCAAAAGAAAGAATACAAGGTGAAGGATCAGATGAGAAGGCAAGGAATGTGGAAAAGGCATAAATATAATTCCAAGAACAGAAAACTCCTGGAACAACCTCATGTTGATCAAGAACTGACATAGCAATGGTTAAGGAGAGGAGAATTTTTAAACCAAAGTCTGAAAGATTAATAATAGAGGCCCAAGGTAGTGGTCTACGTACACGTTGGTTTACAATGTCCATTGAACATGTGGGAGAAATAGACAAATCCAGGTTCTGTAAAACAGAACTGGAAACAGTCGCACATTTTGTTGCTGGGTGTCATACAGTAATGGTGGAGGGCCTGTAGACTGAAAGTCATAACAATGTGGCAAGACTGTTGCATTGAAGATTGTGCAAACATTACAATAAAGAAGTAGCTGAGAAGCATTGGAAACATGAACCACAAAAAGCATTATAGAGAATTATGAAGTTTATATCACATGGGATCACACATTAAGGGACAGTTGAAAAAATAGATGTGAGGAAAACCAGATATAGTAGTCCATGAAAGCAAGACAAAAGCAGCATTGATAACTGAAATTGCTATACTCAATGATTACAGTGTCTTGCGTTGAGAGAGACACAAAGTCATAAAATACCAGGTTTTGCAGGCAGAAATGAGGGCAATGTGGAAGAAGGATACCCAGACAGTTCCAATAGTAGTAGGAGTTATGGGTCTCATAAAAAAGAATTTACAGTCCTATTTAGATATGCTACTGATATATGTAATTCCACATAAATTGCAGAAGCAGCCAAATTCTGGACAGATTGCAGGTGTAGCAAAGAGCATTTTTGGCTCATATCAGTCTACAACAGTACTAAATTCACAAACTTTAATCGTACTTTGGCTTAAGAATGGGGTCCATTCCTGTCATGGTATTAGAAATCTAAAATACTAGGAGAAATTAAACCACGTGTCCTTTTTCAAGTACTATCATCTATGTTCTTCATAATATACAAGAGAAATATAATAATCTACTTTGTGGGCACATAAAAAAAATCCTGCTTCCTCTCTTACTCTACCAGGTCTGCAATAAGCAAAAGAAATTCTACTCCTTCAACTCAAATTCAGCCTCACTATTATATTAGCAACCTTTACTAAAAACTCCACCACTTCTCAAACAGTAGAAAATGAAATATCTAGATTTATTACCCAATCTTCAAGGAATGTACACTGTATAACATTAAAAAGGGCAAATGGTTGACAGTTGAACAATGAGCAGGCCTGCTGACAGGATCACAGCTGTTTAAACTCCTACATGAACATACTTGCTCTCCTTTAACCTCAAACTATAACATACACCCACATATAACCCAAGCAACTGGAACCACTTAGGCTGTAAACCAACTCCAATCTGCACATCTCTGACCATGCTTTCTCAGCTCTCTGACCCAAACTGTGGGAGTCCCAACCACCTAAAATTAAGGACTTATCCTCTTTAGTCTAGATTCAGTTTTCTACTAAAATCATATTTAGCTAAACAAGCAGAATACCTGTTACCCCCCTCAGGTCACATCACTTAAGTCAACTTTAACTCTCCTCCACTCTGACTCAATCACTAAAATCATTTGCTCCTTCTCACACGTAGAAGTCATTGTACTATAACTTATCAAATGTTTTGAAACTTTTGTACATATTGGAAACTAATACATTGAATATGTTATGAATCCAAAGCACTACTCTACCATTTTGGTGTTTTACTCTCACTTATGTGATACTGCACTCTTGTCTATTTTGTATGTCTGGTCAGTTTTTACCTGGCCTAAAACAAGAATCGATTAGAACTGATCAGTGTTGTACCCCACATAATAAATACATGCATAGATTACAAACATGCATACTGCAATGGATTTGCTTCATATTTATAAAGGTAAGAATAGAAATATATAAAACTGTAAAATGGTGCAACTTCTTTTAGATAGTCTGCTACATTGTTGCAAAGTTATTCCTGAGATGTTGTTACAAGTTGATAGTGAAACCACATCTTACAATGTATCCAGTTGTAAGAAGCAAGTTCTCGGTTTCACTGTCTACCTGAACAATGTTTATCTTTTTCTGATTTTCTAGTATACAACTGGCTTGGAATGCATTCTTAGGTTATCAGACTATTGTTTACATTACATGTACAAAACAATATTGTGGTAGCTTTGGACTTTTGAGATGTTTGTTTTCCTCACCAATGCAGGCAGTGAAATTGTTGTGACTCCTTTAACCGGCTGCACTGCTAAAGGACAGCTGTGTCCCTTTTATCCTACACTGGGCCCAGAATCTATGCTTACTTGTCCATGCTGTTAGGTTGCTATAGGTTCAACAGCTTGTAGTAAATATACTGTTCAAATTATTCTGTGAGGTTGAATTAGCTGATGACCGATATGTATCCCAACCACAGAATGAGCACATGTTGTAAGCATGGGTGGCAAGAGACAACATATATCCTCATCTGTGGAAAAAAATTCTGAGAAGATTTTTCTATAATTAGCTGTGTTGTATTTCATTGCAAAGTCAGCCCCCTCTCTAAGATAGGGCCCCTTTAGGAGATCTTTATTTGTGTGGACATGCATTGTTTTCTCCTATGGAGCTATCATGTTTAGCCTTTAACAGGGATTTTGCAATTTGTTTCACAAATAAAGATCTTCTAAAGAGATCAACAGTCTCCTGAGATTTTCTTCTGCTAACATCAGGAATTCCTTTGCAACAGCAAGCAAGACCCAAAGATTTATGCCAATAGGCCAATGTTCATCCCACCTATACAGTTTAAACAACGTATGGATGGACACCAATTGCTACTTACCTTAAGGTTTGGGTAGTCACTGTTATCTCATGTTGGTACTATTAAAAAAGTTAAATAAACTTAGCATAAAATCCTGCACTGTCTTTTGGATTACCAAATTGGCTGTTCAACAGATCTCAACCTTTGAAAGTTACATGTATCTTTACTGAATGTAAATTGCAACTCCTGGGGTACTACAAGGGTCTGTGCTGAGCCTGGGACCCTCCCCTTAGGTATTTATTTTCAGACATTCAGTACAATAACTCAGAAAAGTGGCTGAGCAGGTTTGCTGATGCTACAAGCTGGATATCATTATCTTCTCATTCACTAAGGGCAGCAGCATGCACATATCAGGAGCATGCACATATCAGGAGCATGCACATATCAGGAGTACCAAAAAGCAGTCTCAAGCTAAATGCAAAAAAAGTGCAGGATAGCAGCATTTGGAAAAAAAAGCTGCTCCCACCTTGTACGTTATAAATGGTGTTGCTCTACAGGCAGACACTGGTGTAAGAGATCTGATCGCTCACACAGACACCCCACTCTGTTTCAGTCGGCATGTTTCCACAAAATCCAGGGAATTCTTCTAGCTGGCTCAGTTAATTTCTAAGGGAATATCCTCAAGATCTAAAGAAGTTATCATACATTGTAGTCTTCCTTTATCAGACTTATCAGGTACATAAAAATCCAAGTATATCACCCAACTGTAAAGGCTCTGAATAGTTTCAATGCAGAAAATGAAATGCCTTAAATCCTTCATAGGAAGTTACTACGCTATTGGCCCTGAGGACCTTATAAGACTAGCCAAGAGTTTAGCCCATGTTTAGACAAGTCAGCACCTAAAGCCTCTATCCAGCAGGGACACAAGTGGAATCCCAGGGGTGTATTTTCTGTTTTCCATCCAGGATATGCTTAAAAAGAGAATGAGTCTATTCCACAGATGGGGGAGCCTCTGGGATACAAACCTGTCCTGGCAAAAAGTCCTATTGATGTCACAGACCAGGTTGAGGTTGCACATGTGGGTTACTCGAGTGGAGCTTGACTTACAGATATGCAGCAGTACCATCAAGGCAGGGTCTGAGATTGCTTTGTATGCCAGAGAGAGGTCACCTCTGAGGAGTCTGTATGAAACTGAGTAGAGGGACAGGGGTTTTAGGCTATCTGTGTAGGGTAGATGTTTGAAGCCATGGATTCTTCTGGTGAGGAACCTCTATGGTCTTTTCAGCAGCTGCATGTGTTTTATGAGGTACATGCAGAAGGGGGCATTGTACTCAATAATGGGTTTTATAAGGGAAGAATACAGGGATGTTATGACCACCTTTGTCCCTGGATGAGATACCCTTACTTATGAGGTGGGCCATGTAGAAAGCTTTCCATACAATGGAAGCAAAATGGTGGTCAAAAGTCAGGTTGCTATCAACCTGGGTGTCTGAATCCCTCACGACTGACTGCATGCTTAGGACGTTGTTATTAATGTGATATGTGGGGATGTCACTCTCCCCAAAGGGGATGATGATGCATTTTTTTGCATTCAGCTTGAAGCCATGTTTCTGGTACCAGTCATTTGTTTGTGTGAGACCCTCTTGGAAGACATCCACATCACTTGGGGAACTGATGACTGCACCCAGCTTGCAGTCATCTGCAAACTTGGTTAGTCATAGTCCACTGGTTTTGGCCTGCACCTCAGAAAAATACATCACAAATAACAGAGGCCCCAAGACCGATTCTTGGGGTACACTACTCATTACAGGTCTACTGCTTGAGCTGGTTTCCCCTATTTTGATTAGGTGGGTTTCATCAGTGAGCCAGTTTGCTACCCATCTGATAACATATGGCTTAGTTGAGTGTCTAGTTGAGAGAGTTTATCTGTTATACCCGAGTAGGGAATAGTGTCAAAGGCTTTGACCAGGTCAAGGTAGGCAGTGTGCACCATCTTCCCCTCATCCATGGCTTTGGTGACTGTCTCAAAGACGTCGACCAGATTTAACAGACATGACCTCCATTTCTCAAAGCCAAATTGTGTGGGGCCCAGTGTTTGGAGGTTGCCAATGTCCCTGTTAATGAGGTCCATGATAATTAATTCCAGGGATTTGCAGATCAGGTTAGTTAATGTCCCAGATCGGTGGATGCTCCACCTTTGTGTAAAGGGATGACAGTGGCTCTTCTCCACTCGGCTAGGACAAAGCCGGTACTCAGGCTTTGGTTGAATAGGGTGACTAATTGCACTGCAAGTTCATGTAGGATGCAGCCTGTGATGTTATCGAATCCCATGGAGGCTGTATTTTTATGCCTTTGAGAGGGCAGTGATGACTTGTTTCCTAGAGATGAGGGGAGGGGGCAGGTACTGGGGATGTCCTGATTTACTGATGGGCAGACAGGAGGGGTGAGGTTTTTACTGAATCTGTCAGCCAGTAGGTTGGCTATATCTACAGCATTTGTATATGTGGTGTCCCTGACCACCGGTTCTGAACTGATCAGGGTGCTTCCTTTGAAATTGCGGACATATGTGAAGAAGGCTTTATGATCATCTCTAGTAGATGTGGCCAATTTGGGCTCGAAGTTGGCTTTAGAGGATTTCACTAGTGCTCTTATTTGCTTGTTCAGGCTAAGGAGAGATTGTTTCCAATTGGGCACCTGCTCCTTCTTGGTACTGGACAGCAATTTTTTTTTCCTTTTGTTATATAGTTGATTTATAGCAAATGTCCACCAGACAAGGTGTACTCTTCCTTGTGGAGGATGATTTTGTCCTGTCAGGTATTTCTGATTCCATGCATCTATACAAGTTTATCCTGACAGATTATCACAACTCTCCTTTAGTCCAAAGTGACCAATGTCTCATTTTTTGAGACATGAAAGAACCTGTCCTATCTGACTTTTCTTTTACAAAACCAGTGGTTCTACAAAACACCTGCACTAGGGGAGCTAAATCAACACCAACAAATAAAGAAGATTTGCCTGAGGGATAGGTTCCTAAGCGAACAAATCTGTAGCCTGTGGAATAAGTTATCACTGCGGATCAAACATTGCTACTTTGGCTACCAACTAGCTGTAATAATTAATTGAGCAGGCACACATTTTCCATGGGGTTGCCTTGTATGGCGTTACTCAGTTTGGTTGGGGGAGCAATATTAAGTGCTTGAAATGGTTGGCAGGAATTTTAATTGTCTCAGGTTAAATCAGTATATGTCCAGGCATGTTATGTTCACCGTGCCTAATTACCTAGATTGCTCCTATGTTCTTATATCCATTGGCCAAAAACGTTCTTTGAAACTAACACAGAAATCTATGTTGCCAAAAATAGGTTGTTTGCCGCCACCACAAAAAGTTGCTGAAACTTGGAGTTTCATTTTCATGACTTAATGGTACCTGTTAGCAAAGGAGAAATTAATGTAAATTTTAATAACAATATGATGTCTGCTGCCTGATCAAAACACACACATGACAAACAAGTATCATAATTGGATACTATCTCATTGTTAGTTATTTAGCATGTAAATAAGGACATTTTCCTTTCTTGAGCCATAGTCTGGTTACAAGACAACAAATCAATACAAGTTAATTATAATGCTTTACCAAATAGATTACACTTTAAAAAAATTGGTATAATCAATAAGACAAATAAAAAAATAAAAGAAAAAATATTCAGCAAATGTCTTAAATGAAACAATGTAAAATTAATAAGAAAATGTTACAATTTAGGGCTGCGGTTTGTAGCCATGATGCATACTGCACAGAGCTAGTACATAGGGATAGCACAAGGCTTCTTATGAGGTTAAGCTTTAAAATAATTGGAAGAAAACAAACAGTACTCTAACTACTTATACTACATGATTTTCATCTCTACAGAAATAACCAGCTTTGGGTAGGCCCCAATACCAAACAAGTCCTCTCTTACCAGTCACAATTTATATATTTGAAATGTGTTGAATTTTCCCATCCTTAACATCCACTGTTACCCACACTTTCCAAACCCCAGTCCATGCACTGCTTTTATCACATATCTTCTAACCTCATGTACTCATGACCTTATGTGTCATGCTCATCCATATCTGAAGTCCTAAAATGCACTTTTATTTTCTTTTTTACTTGCAGTCCCAAACTCTGAAATAAATTGCCTTTCCATGGTGCTACTCTTCATTTTTTGAGTCTCAGTCATATATATTTTTCAGCAAGTTACAGCTTTCAAATGTCACTTCACAAAAATTTTCAGCTCAGAAATAAATTAATGCCTTTATGTATTTAATGATAAATCCTAATGCCAAAGTAATACTGCCTATAATGTCAGAACTGTTCGAACTGCCATCACTTTCACTGTTTATTCTTACCACTGGTCTTATTCTTTCTGGCTGTTGAGAAAGTACAAACATTTGTCCCTCTCAGTTCCATCTTCCATTCTTTCCTGCCTTGCTGCAACTGTATAACTTCTATCTTTTGACCAAAAACCCTGGTGTAAAAGACAGACTCAGAAAACTGGCTACTCCATCAGCCGGGAAGACACGCATCATTTTTCCTTCACCGGCTGTTGCTTGTGTTTCTAACCTCTCACTTTCATCTTTTTTCCTAATTCTCTGTCCATCTAGCTTCCTTACCTTTGTTTGTCTCTGCCTGATTCATAAAATTTATCAGCATTCATGTCTTTAGTCTTCCATTTCCAACTTTGTAACAGTTATTTCATCTCCTTCCTTCAGTTAGTTTTCTTCTGTTACTTTCCCCAGCTCTGCTACACTGTCCTCCATCATGGAATTCCCAAAACTGCAGTAGCAGCCCTCCAACACCACCTAGCAGCTCCAGACAGTGCTCCACTTCCTCTCCTCCTAAGAGTAGAAGAGGTTCCCCAGTCCCCTGGACAAATTTTCCCTGTAAAGGCTCGGAATACCACCTTGGGTCTCCTCTGAAAAGAGGCTACTGGCTTACTGGGCCTAACCTGGTCATCAAAGTATAAATGAAATAAATAAAAATGTGTGATGCCTTACTAAGAGCATAACCTATTACTGTGTGCACTGTTTTAAAATTAGCTAATACTATATAACATTTATAAGTTGAGCTTTTCTCTCTTTGGGCCACCACTGAAAATGGGCTACTTGGCCAGCTGCAGTTTCCCTGTCACCAAAGGAAAATAATTAAATGCAATGAACTGGAAGTGGCCTTGAAACAAAACATAACACTAGTTCCATGTGCTTCAGTAGCATCACAGGGAGTTTTTGCAGTGCTTTACAATACATAATCTGCGTACTCCCCATTGCACTTAAATAATGGACACTTCTGCATGTGTTTTGGCACCTAACTATGGGAGTGGGTGAGGTGGTTCTATCCACAAGGTATGATCTACAGCTTAGCACAAGATCAGAATCTTGATCCCACCAGCATCATACACAAGGTTAAGGAAAGGACGGTTATAGAACCTGCTCAGATTGATAGAGGTGACCTTCTGCTACTATACATTAATTAACATAGCCCTGATAAGGGAAGGCTATGCCTATTCAGTCTAGTCAATTTTTTGGGGGGATCTATCTGTACTGTATGTCAGTCTCTCACAAAATATAGATACTATCCCAGATGAAAAAAATATAGAAACAATAAGCCAGATGTTAACACATATATAATCCACTGGACTGACAACTGTCTTTCAAAAAGAACCACAATAGTAAATGTGGGTAGCCAACTCCTATCAAAGTACTTACTGTCCACTCCTCTTCAGCATCTGCTTTTGTAGCTGTACTGGTTAACAATAGCCTCTGATTCAATATGTATCTTGATTTGTTCTAAAGGTTTATTTCATCTAAGTTAAATAAATTATGCAAAATTACAAAATTCAGACACAGAGAACACAGTACACAAAAATATCTTAGCAGCTTTTGATGTACTCGCATACACTTAGTCATATCCACTTTACTTCGTCCATGTATGTGCTGTCTCACACACACACACACGTATGCACATTATTTCAGCCAAAGATCTCACACTCTCAGATACTTTTATACTCAGACTCATACACACAAAGATTTGATTACCTTGTACTGAACAAACAAAACACAAAGACCATGTACAAAGTCCAAACAAAAGCTGGCACAAGCAGATCTAATTTAAACTACAATTTACTGAACTTTAATAAACATAAAATAAAAAAAATTAGCTCTTTTGTTTACTTCTTATGAACTTCATCAGATAATACTATATGTTTGCCCTGTTTAATACACTCAAAAGCAACGCCATTGGTCAATACACACACACACACACACACACACACACACACACACACACACACACACACACACACACACCCTTTGTTAAAGCAGCACATTCCTTTTATCCAATATTCTCCATACAAAAATATCTGAAATATAAATATAGCATATAAAATACATAACACCAATACAGGAACACACAAGGCATATGTAATAAAAGACCTAAAAATTAAAATAGCTGATAAAAAAGGGCAATAGAAATACTTATTTATAAATACTTAAATGTTTAAAATGTTAAATAGTTAAACCTACAGCAACTGATATTTTCAGACAGTCTCTCATCCAAGTGCTAACTGAC
Organism: Protopterus annectens; assembly: GCF_019279795.1. Lineage (NCBI taxonomy): Eukaryota > Metazoa > Chordata > Ceratodontiformes > Protopteridae > Protopterus > Protopterus annectens. Next base: position 912,829,050 of record NC_056728.1, read on the forward strand.
CCGACCCTACTTAGCTTCCACGATGAAAGAGCAAGTACAGTCAGGTTAGTCTGGTTACTAGTTGTATAAAATACATAAAAATGTACATATAACCCAAATACTTCTTAAGGTCACTGTATATAAATAACAAATATAAATACGTGTAAACTAGTTAAAAATATTCACTTTATCGGTTCAGTGCTTTAGGCTTTAAAATACAAGCAATATAAATATATTCATTGAGCCTAGGCTATTTACTAGCATCCAATACCATTTGCCATGACATTTCCTTCTCCAATAGTAGGCTACTAGGTCCAGTCCTGTAGCCTAAACTGACCTGGTAGATAACTACATACTTAAGTGTTCCGGAAAATCAAAAACATGTTCAGCAAGGGCATTTGTCATAATGCACTTTTTGATATTATACTCATCTTTATAAATACGTTCTTCCCCACATAAAATAGGGACACACAGACTACCCCCTTAGATTCACAATTAAAATTTCCTAGCATCTTAAATTGGTTACCGCAGACTATAAAGTCTTTCCCTTCCCATAACACATTTACAAAAATGGCACCTACCACATTTATTCATGCCTTTATAAAAATTTACTTTTACTTACAGCATATTCTTTCCTTTCCAAAATACATTTCAAAATTTTCCCTCTGCGATGAACCATACTATTTTAACTTGGAATAAATTATTCTCCAATAAAATGTCCCAGTTCTTATTAATAATCCATTCCAAGGTCTGGATTCCATTAAACTACATTGCAATATGAAATGATTAATTCCTGTTTTCATGAACACATACCAGTGATACTAAATGCATTTAACAAAGATAGTTTTCAGTACTCTATATTTACATATTATTTCAGTATTACAGTAAAACAGTATAACTGGCTATTTTACACAACTTCACTACTGCTTGGTGCTTGGAATACACAAAGAGAAAAGAAAGAGCACTGTAACCTTAAACAGAAACTTATCTACTGTTATTTTCATGAACAGGAGAGCTGGTATGTGTTGTAGTAGCATTTCTTTCATCTGATTACGATGTTAGAATGTATTACAAATGCTACTACTCATGTGTGTATGGGTGTATGGGATCATTTTACATCTTTCTGATCTATGATTACTGTATGTCAGACAGATGGGACATTTAATGTTTTAGCCAAATGAGGACTCCTCAGAAGCACAGCACCACCTTATACTGTCCTGCAATATTAACACTGGGACACCAGTCCAAAACACTTGTTGTAGCAACTGAACCCATGTTTCTGCACTTCCTACCATCAAAGCTCAGTCTGCGTATTTGTGTACTTTATCCACTCAAGTACCCTGTATTCATTATGCCTAACCTGTAATACTAACCTCTTTAAACTACAACAATCAGGAACAAAAGGCCACATAAGCATCAGTTGTTTTATATATATTAGTCAGATGGCTATTAAAAAATTAACTTTCATTATAATTAACTTCTGAAGAATAAAAGAAACTTTACAAATGAGATAATGGTGTTATCTGCTGACTTTACTCCACAATGTTTTCCTGCAAAACCACATATTATATGAGCAACAGAGCAAAGTTCTAAGATAAAATCAATGACAGTGAGAACTATGACCTATGATATTGTTTCCATTCAACTCTATATCCACTTGCTTTCACAATTACTTCAATGAGAAACTGCATGTGTAGGGTGGATGATCCGAGAGGCGGTGCACATTTATTAGGCACAGTGTTAGCAAGGACTATTTGGAGAATTTGGTTAGTGTTACAGTTTCAAGGGCAGTGGAAAGAGGAAGGTTGAATAAATATGGTGATATAGTCAAATGGACATGGAAATTATAAATAAGAAACAAAAGAGTTAACTTGCTCAAAACATAGGCCTCAACCTCTTAAGAGGGCAGTGTGGAACACAGACCTTAACAGTGTGTGACAAATGGTCAAAGTGTGGAACACCCTATTTTCGCACTGCACGAAACATGCCATTGCCATGGAGCATGGTAGAACATCTGTAAAATTCAATAAGACACTTCTCAGATCCAAAACATTTGTTTTGTAATCTGCAATACCATATCCACACCATAAGTAAATGAAACAGCACTTTACAAAAATAAAATTCACATTTACTACATTTTCTAAACCAACATTACAAGTCATACAAATGATTTTAGCTAGACCAAGTTAAACAGCATCCTGTCTACTTTAAAGCATCTCATTACTATAAATAACTCACTTCTGACATCCATCCTGACATACCTCTCAACCTCTTAGTGCAAGAAATCTGGACAAAGCCCAATGTAATAGGGGGACAGGCAGCACAAAACTAGAGACACTTTAAATATTACTCTTGTAAACTTGGAAATACTGTTAGAACAGGTCTATGTTGGCATACAACAGACATACTAGGAACAAGCAGCACAAAACTAGAGGCACTAAATATTGCTCTTATAAACACAGAAATATTGCTCTGATAAACTTGGAAATATTGCTAGAATAACAGGATCTGTGTTGGCATACAACAGATGTACCAGGGACAAGCATCACAAAAACAGAGACACTAAACATTGCTCTTATAAACTTAGAAAGTTGCTAGCATACAGGTTCTCAAGGATAGAAATTATTGCAGAGGTACCATTGCAGCTACATTTATAAAGCACTTTCCTCTGCCTATAATCCACAGACTCAGTCTCCATACAGCACGAAATTTAATCCAAAACGATGATCTGATCAGCCCCGGTTGTCTGGCAGGCAGCAACACAAACCTCAGCCTTCTAGTGACCATCTGACTAGATCTTGATCCACCAAAGCAAGGCCTCTGAAGCCCCTTCAGCTTAGTGACTCCTCTCCTGGCTTCCGAGTCCCAGTCCCGACATCTTCAATCCACAGCAGAACGTGATTGACCTGTATTGGGGAGCTCTCATTGGCTTCTGCTCTGAATGACTGGCTAGTACACCGCATTCGCAATTGGCTGTAGATTTGGTGTACGAGCCAGTCAAAAACTACAGAGTACAGCCAGTGCTGTGTAATGTGGAAGGGCAGCACTGCTATGGATTGGTTTGTATACCACGATGCCGATTGGCAGTAATTGCGGTACACAAACCAATCAGAATGCATGTAATGGAGCCACAGCTGATCAATGCGGAACAGCAGAACAATGGCTTCACCCGTCATTAAATGTGGAGTGTTCCGCATAATCAGGAGCACTTGGATGCTCAGGCTCAAAGTGTGAGGTGAAAGGATGAAAGAATGATGCAATAAAATTGAAGTTATGACTACTGGTGTAAATGTTTATTTAGGTGTGGGGAGATCAAGGGGAAAGCATCATATAAAATGAGAAAAGGTAAAAGAAAAATGACATGCAAAACAAAAGGACAAAGATAATTTTGAATCTGTAAAAATGTCAGTATAGGTGGTCACTTCCCAAAAAGATAACAGGGCAGACAACAGAGGTGTCACTTACTGGTGGACTATGGCATTTTGACAGCTGTAAAAATGTGAAGTGAGGTATGCTGACAAGTTGTTACAAATCACAGGACCATGAACAATAAAAACAATACTTCAGATAAGTACAGTTCACCTTAAAAGAAGCAGCCGTAACTGATCCTTTAGAGTTGGCAGCATGTCACAGAGACTGCCTCGAGTTTGGTTATTGTTTAACATTGATAAAGGAAGCCAGTAGTGCTGTTAGAAAACATGACCTCTCACAACTGTATCACTTTCATAAGCAGCACTCCAGATATACAACTTCCAGCTCCAGTACATTATTGCCACTATTACATTTAGCCTAAGCTCTCAATTTAAAAAAAAGAATCAGGGGTAAAGCAAAATAACTGTAATAATGAGGGATGGGAGACAAAATTGCTGCCAATTTTAAAATATTACTCTGTTGTTTTTCTTTCAGCTTTTCCCGGTTAGGGGTCACCACAGCAGAACTCCAGTCTGCTAATGATTGGCAGTAAATTTTTTATGGGTGCCGAGATGCCAGCTCAATGCCCAACCTTCAAGGAAATATTACTCTAATTCACTGAAAATTTTAACAGAAAAACAGGTTTTGTAACAGCATGGATATTTTGAGCAATTAATAAGTATGAAACTGTCTGGAATTATTGATTCACTATAATCCTCACTGAGTTACCAAAAAACCATACATTTTACAAAGGCCTGGCGAAAAACATGAGACAAAATTAGAGATGCTATAGAAAATCTGGGACAGATGAAAGGTATTCCTTCAGACTGATGGTCTGTGTTTTAACCTGCAGATGGTTACACCAAGGCTGTACATTTTATCAGCCTTGTGGTACAGAGGGATAAAGCCCTCGGTGCTTCAGAGATAAACCATGCTCAATTACTGGCACAGGTGCTGGAGGGACTGCAAGGGGAAGATGCAAGTGAATGGCTGTGCTGATGGTATCACATGTTGGGGGGAGGGAAGCAGCACAGCCTTGCTGCAATATGCAGTGTATTAGCCCAGCCATTTCTGTGTCGCAGGAAGGTTGATCTGCTTAATCAGAAGGCTGGACATGAATTCAAGTCTTCATGCACCTTCAGAGGGCAACAATAATAGAGCTGTCTGCTGCAATAAGGGAATGGTAGTTACAAAATCTCCTCAGCAATCAGCATGTCACTGCATCAGTGTCACTGATCTCCTCAAAAGCCCTGGAGTGGGGTTAGCCTGAGCCTACGGAGGCTAAGGTGGGTTTGGTAGACCTGGTAGATGGACTAAGGTGGGTTTGGTAGACCTGGTAGATGGGCTAAGGTGGGTTTGGTAGACCTGGTAGATGGGCTAAGGTGGGTTTGGTAGACCTGGTAGATGGGCTAAGGTGGGTTTGGTAGATCTGGTAGATGGGCTAAGGTGGGTTTGGTAGACCTGGTAGATGGGCTAAGGTGGGTTTGGTAGACCTGGTAGATGGGCTAAGGTGGGTTTGGTAGACCTGGTAGATGGACTAAGGTGGGTTTGGTAGACCTGGTAGATGAGAATAGCAGCCTGTGTCAGTTGATGGCCAGATACAGTGGAGGAAAAGCAACGACATAAATCTGCTTAACAAAAACTACAAGTCTAGCAAAGGAAAGAATTATTGTCACCTTGAGCAATTTATTTATTTACTAACTATATGTTTACTAGGTGAATTAGATGGTCCATTAACTCTCTTAATCACCTGGGCTATGTGAACAGAAGCACACACAAAATAAAAACATAAAATAAGCATAGAAAGGCATATAAAAGTCTCGGTACTGGCACAGTGGCAATAGCACATGTATGTGTGTATGTAGAGACTGAGTATAAAATCCATATAAACATGAGAGTCTGCTACAAGGGGTTGCATGTTAGTAGCTTATGGCACACTTGGTCACTTCCCCTTCCGCAAAGCAGCAAATACCCTAACTCCCACTAAACAGATCCTACTTCATTAGCAAGCCTTCACACCATCCAGCCCTAATAAATTGCAAAGCTCTTCCAGACTCTAACACTAACCCTAAAACTCTCACCTGGTCCCTAACCATAAGCATAACATATACACAAACTCCACTGTGAAATCCTACATTCTCTGATCTCTCTGTGAAACCTAAAATCTCACCCCCCCTTCCCTAAATGTAAAATTTAATTGTCCTACTCCTTAAGCCTCATTTCCCCTCCTTCTCAATAAATGTAAAACTCCTGCCTTCAGAACCCTAAACTCACCTCCTGCTCTCTCAACCTAGAACTTGCCAATTGCTTCCTAACCTTAAAAGTTATCTTCCTTTTCCCTAAACCTAAATCCTCTTCCCAACTGCAAAATGAACCCCCCCCAAACCTAAACTCCCATCCCCTCCCAATCCCTACCCACAGTTGCCACACTTACTTAGCCTGAACTCTGGTCATAGGTTCGTAGGTAGGTACTAGGCTATTGGCCCTAGGGCCTATATAAGCCTAGCCAAAAGGTACCCTGGCTTTTGCCACCCAAGAAAATTATTTTCCTGTGCCCCTGTCAAGCAGAGCCACAGAAGTGATCCCCGAGGTGAATTTCCTATCTCCCATCCAAGCATCAAGATTTTTCTTGAAGAGTGCTAATGAGGAGCTTTGTTTGATATAGATAGGTAGTTTGTTCCAGAGTACGGGAAGTCTCTGAGACAGGAATCTATCCCTCCAGCATGTTCTGTTTATTGTGGTGACAAGGTTTATGTCCCTACAGCTTGTAGCTTGGAGGGATTGGGATTTCTTTACATGGAGCATGCCCAACAGTTCTGGGTTTGACATAGCTTTGTATGTTAGGCAGAGATCGCCTCTGAGTAGGCGATATGCGACAGAGTAAACCTGGAGTTTTTTGAGATGGCCTGCGTAGGGCATCTGTTTGAGGCTGGTAATCCTGTGGCCTTTCCAGTTGTTGTAGATGTCTTGTGAGGTACATACCAAAAGGGGCGTTGTACTCTATAATGGGTCTAATGAGTGATGAGTAGAGGGGAACAATGACCTCTTTTTTCCTGGATGAGAAACCTTTTCTGATGAGGTGTGCAACGTAGAAGGATTTCCTGACTACTGTGGCGATGTGATCATCAAAGGAGGGACCACTGTCCACCTGTGTCCCAAGGTCTTTTATCACACTTTTGATGTTAAGTAGACTACCGCCTATGTGGTAGTTCATGGATACAGAGTTTTTACCAAAAGGGATGACAATGCACTTTTTTGTATTGAGCTTGAGGCCATGGCTTTGACAGCAGGCATCTGTCTCAGTGAGGCCCTTTTGTAGGATGTCTACATCTTTAGGAGATTTGATTATGGCTCATAGTTTGCAGTCACCTGCGAACTTTGTTAGACCTTCTGTGTTGGCCTGTACTTCAGAGAAGTAGATACCAAACAGGAGAGGACCTAGGACTGAACCCTGTGGTACGCCACTTGTCACTGGTCTGAAGTTGGATTTACAGTCTGCTACTTTCACAGTGTGGGTTCGGTCAGTGAGCCAGTTGGCAACCCATCTTGTGACATAGGGATTTATACCTAGTTTAGTGAGTTTGTCTATAATTCCAGAGTGGGGGATGGTGTCAAAAGCCTTGGCAAGATCTAGATAGGCTGTGTGTACCACCTTACCCTCATCTACAGCTTTGGTGACCTCTTCAAAGAAGTCTATCAGGTTTAGGAGACATGATCTGCCTTTTACAAACCCAAACTGGGTAGGGTCCAGAATTCTGAGATTACCAATGTCATTGCTTATAAGTTCCATGATGATATGCTCCATAGCCTTGCAGACCAGGCTCGTCAGGCTAATGGGGCAGTAGTTCCTGGGGTCCATGGTGGCTCCCCTTTTGTGGAGTGGGACAACTGTTGCTGTGCACCATTCAGTGGGCACAAAAGCCTGAGGTGAGGCTATGATTGAACATGGTACTTAGGTTGGGTGCCAGTTCGTTCTGTAGTTCATGTAGAATGCAGCCTGGGATGGGCCCTTTAGGGGATGAGAGAGGGGTAAAGTTAGCACTGAACCTATCTGCCAGGATGTTGGCAATATCAGTTGGTTCTGTACATTTAGTGCCATTGTGCTGTAACTCATTGCAGGTCTGAGTGTTGCCATTGAGATTCTTGACATAGCTATAGAATGCTTTGTAGTTGTCTTTAGAATCAATGACGATTTTGTTTTCGTAACTAGCTTTGGAGGATTTTATGAGGGATCTCAGCTTCTTACTGAGGCTGACCACGGAGTTCCTCCAATCATGGGATTTTATTCTTTTTTGCAACAGTTTCTTTCTTCTGTTGTAGAATTTGTTTATGGCAGGGGACCACCAGATTGGCTTCCTTTTTTGGAGGATAGCATCTTGGTCCTGTTAGGGATAGCACGATCCATGCACTCGTGTAAGAGCTTATAAAGTGCAATTGTATCTCTACTGTCCATCAGCATGGGTGTCGTGAAGTTTGCCACTTCTGTCTTAAGAAGCGTGAAGTTGGCTTTGGAGAAATTTTTTACGGTGGTTTCCCTAATGGGGGGTGGGGCTGGGAGGTGGATGCCTAGGGTGATTTGCTTGTGGTCTGACCTGACCAATGCGAAATTGGCCTCTGGTGTTGAACACCATGTTGCCCATGTTGGTAATGACCAGGTCTAGGATATTCCTGCCCCTGGTGGGGGTGTGGATAAGTTGATCCAAGGCATTAGAATTTATGAATTCCAGAAAATGTTGAGCACAAGTGTTGATACACGAGTAGTTTTTCCAGTTAATGGTGGAGTAGTTGAAATCGCCCATTATTAGGGTGTTAGGTTGTACCCTAATATTTTCCAGTGCTAAGGCTGGCATTAGCAACTCCATACTGTCCTCACAGCTGCCACAGCTCATCAGAACATTCAAGTTCAACTGTCAGCAGTATTGTCTGTTAGCTACAAGATGCTAGAGTCTATGGCTACAATATAGTGGTCATTAGGCACCAGGAATATGGGCACTTGTAGTATATTATATATAGGCAGATATTGATATAGATACAGATGTACACATTGTAAGATTTGATAATACTGTACTGTATCGTAATTAACTGGAAACACTATATGCAATGAGACTGAGATACAAAAGTATTAATTACCCAAGCTTGTGCTGAATAGGTGTCAGTCTCTCCCTTATGGACCAAGTCTTGTAGACTTTTAAGAATGAATTTTCCAAACACTGTAGTTCATTTAATAAGATTTTTTAGATGTTTTCAATATCCAAATACTCTCTCCATTAACAGTACAGATAAACAATTCAAGTTGCTATACGCCATATTTTGATTGTTCTGAACAATGTAAACTGACATAGTCTCTAGATAAACTGTTTTCTCTACTCACGCTCAAGTGTTAGACATCATCTCTGAAGTAACAGGTCGAATAAACGTACTAACCTCAACTGCCCTGCTATCCTGAACATAGCATATTATACTGCTTTAGTTTCATAAATTTCCTTATTTACTTCATTAAGGAACATTCTGTAGCCGATCTTTTCCTACAGAAAAGAACATTCTGTCTGTACACTTTATGCTTATCTTTCCTTTATAATAAATGAAGTTTGGCAACAAACTAAGTTGTCCCAGAATATCTTCATGGTGGGGGGTTAGGTGAATATTAGGGGGAGTTAAGTGGGTTGGGGAGGTGAAAGGGTTAAGTGGAGGCAGGGATGGTTGGGAGGAAATGAGATAATGATGGGGAGGGGCTTAAGAAGTTTAGTCTAGTGTAGTTGGGTTAAGCAATCACATTTTGGTGTGAACTTGCTAAGACAGGTTCCACATCCTAGACGATCGGGGTATATTTTGGTGCAGGTAGGCCTTGGGGGCAAGTGGGGGCATGGTGAGTGACCTTTTATGTATGTTACTGGTGGGTGGTTCAATGGTTGTGGAACCTTGTTCAGAGTTTTTGGAGGGGTTGCTGGTGTTGATGGGTTTTAGATTGGTGTTTCACATCTGAAGATTTGTTGGGTTTACTAGTAAATGGTGCACGTTTCCCCACATGCTACCCTATAATTTGGGTCCGTTCTTTGTGGCCATTTGTCTGTTGTTTAGTCTAAACTTTGGTAAGAACACTGACATTTTCCCTGAAATGGAAGCTGTAAGTAATGTAGGAATTTGCTTCAAATGTAGGAGAGGATCACACTGCGATGCTCAGTGCTACTGGTATGAAGAACATGTTAGCGGCGGTAGTACTATTTTTTTCGGCGGTGGAGGGTGCAGGAAAGTTAAATCGCTCAGCAGTTTCCAAAGAAGAATCAGCCATTGAACAGCTCCGGTAGCTACAGTTGCTTTAGTTTGATGTACGTTTCTCGCCAGGCGAGTAGCCTCATTACCTTTTTTTTTTTTTTGTTTTGTAGTAACGTAAAGGTAGTTGGTTGGGGGTCCCTGGTGGTGGTGTCGGGCTGTTCGGGGGCAGCTGAGAGGAACCACTACTACTGTTCGGATTTGGTATTTGCATGGCACAATCACCTTGCTTTTTCGAGATAGCGTCGCTTTGCGTTTCTGTGGTGGTTATACTTTTTACAATTTTTTTTCTCCCTCACACGTGGGGTTTGCTGGTCTGCCTCTAGCTTAGTAGGGTTGGGAGGGAGTGAGGTTGCAGGGCACAAGTGGGAGAGGGGATTAGGAGCGGTTTGTTATGCTGGATAGCTTATTTGATAGCATTGGAGTGTTCGTGGGCTTTTAGAGGCTTCCGTGAGTAAGGGCCATTGTCACGGAGCAGTTCAGCCTTTCCAGTCTGTTACTTGACTGTTTTGGGTGGGTAGCGAGCACACCAGAATGCTGATGGTTATGTTGATAAATGAATCCAAACACAAAATAAACTATGGATTATCTGTCAGCCTTTTTGCAGTAGTGGGGGCTGGAGGGAGCTGTGATGGCCATTTTGCGGGGTGGAGGTTGCTGCCGCACATGCACTGAGCAATGTCTTAAAAAAAAAAGACAGCCTGTAGGGGGACCATTCAAGCCTCAATTGTGTGTGACTGAATAGGCTACATAGAAGGGGGTACCACACGGTACTTTATTTATTTATGTTCGCTATAGGATTTAAGCATTGTTTAGCATAGCGCTGAGTGCAGAGTGGTACTATTTGTCTGTTATTTTATTGGTGGTGTGGTTAGCATCGCTCTGACTTTCAGAGCGGTACAATTGTTGAGCGGTATGATTTGTCCCTCCGCTAGATTTACTGGCAGTAAGATTAGCATTGGCGGTGCGGTTAACATTGCTCTGGGTTTCAAAGTGGTGCATTTTGTCCTGCTTTTATGTCGTTGGGGGTTTGAATACACAGCAATGGCTACTGCAGTCTAGGAAGAAGCTGAAAGTGATAGCTCGTAGCTCTGCTGTGAGACGTAGTTGCATTTTTTGAGTCGCTAGTGCTGTTTTGGTTATGTATACTTGAGCAGGTAAGGGCTTTCAGAATGTCACAGTTTCATGCCTCTCGGCGGTATAGACTTTTGTAGAGTGTTTAAATTTGCCTCATATCTTTTGTTTCTCACAAATGTTGGTGATAAAGCTACTAAATAGTCACATGCGTTGATTTTCGGATTTCATATTCTTCGGGAAATGCTTGCGGATACAGGTTCTGTGTTCCTGGCGACTTTCTGTCAGACTTTGTCCAGATTTGTTACACTAAGTTCAAGAGGTACATGTCAGGGTGGTACTTAAGGGATAGTGCTACAGGAAGCTAAGTGGCACAGAAACCAAGTTATGCCTGTTTTAGTATAACACAATGTAGCTAAAAACACCCTGATTATTCAATAGATTTTACATCAATGTGCAATTTTAGAAAATTCAAAGTATGTAACTAATCTCTGGCATTGCTGTCAATCTCTAATCCTCAGGGTGTTACCTGAAAATAATACATTTTATGAAGGACAGAGAATAGGGGAAAGATGGTGGGATGACACTGAGACTGCAGAAGGAGTAGTGCTGGATGAGCAGGGTATGTTTACCATGTGGGCAGCCTCCTTTAAGCAGTCTTTAATATTGGTTTGTTAGGTTAACACTCCTGCCAGGCAGCTGTCATGAATCTTAGTACCATACTGTACAACGGGCATTCTTTCAGATTTCTTAAGGGTTTGAGAGGTATACATTGTTTCAGACACTTGGTCGGAGTTACGTAAACTGTGGTTTATGGCAATTTATGGGGAACTTCCTAGAATAATAGACTCCATACCCTTCCTTAAATTTACCTTAAAGCAAGCCTGTTGATTTTGGGACCTGTTACGTTAGTATGCCCAATGGCTAATAGTTTATAGTTTTGTCCAAGTTTCCTGCTCTAAGTGGTTGGGCCACATTACTGCAGTCAATACTTGGAGGCTTGGTGGCACATTTATTGTTAGCTAGCCACTCTTTAGCTGTAAGTGCAATGTTTTGAATTTATCCCTGATGGCTTTAACTAGTTTGAGTTTGTCCCTATTTCGGCTGTCATTTGTCCCAGTTTGGTGGGTAGCTCAGAGCAGGGTCATCTTCTGCTAAGTACTGGTTAGTGGTATGGGGCATTCATGCAGATCACTTGCTGTCTACAGTGGGTGGATTTCAGGCAGGCTTCATGCACGATTGTTTTAATTAAAAAAAAAAAAGATTTTAATGACAGCAAGAAAGATGCTGGAGACACATTCTGAGCAGCTATATGCATTGTAGTTGGACTGCAAAACATGTCACATTTTAATTTACTGTAAGTAAGGCTGAATACACCTGTGATTGAGTTGACTCACCTCCTAAGGCCCTAGTATGGTATATTAACAGCTTCACCTGGGGAGGTTAAGCAGGTTTTTTTTTTTTTTTTTTAGTAGGAGGGGAGTGCTAAGTTATAATTACATTCGACAGAAAGGGGGGAATATTGTAGTGGGTCCCCTTGATAGCACGGTAAGCTGCCATTTGTTCTACATTATATTGGTTAGTGATGAACCTCCTGCATATCCACAAGACATCACCGGAATTACCCATTTTAAAGACTTAAAGCTTGCCTGTGATATAAATAGGACCTGCTGAAGGGATAGGTATATATCCCAGAGAGACTACTCAATCTGTGGAACAGGCTCCCCATTCATGTGAAGAACAGTTGTCCTTGAAGAGGTTTTGGAATGTGTTATATAGAATGTGTTATGTATTTTTAATGTTTTACTTGTCCTTTTCTTATTGCAGGAGTACCAGGGGTGGCGATTCACAGTGAATTTGAAGATGATGGAAGCAGTGGTGAGCAAAGATGCTACACATGGGGAGTTCAAGGTGACAACAGTTATTGACTGAAATTGCTAGAGGGCAGAAGGCATCATGCGGAGGCTTGAAAGGGGAACTGAAAGGTAACGTTTTTGGTAGGTTAGATGTTTTGCCCCCTGGATGGGGGTCAAACTGGTTCTGAGCAATCACCTTATTAAGACATATTAGAACTGTGTTTAATAAGTGGGAGCGGATTATTGCATTGGTATAGGGGGCAAGTAAGGAACAGGTAGGTGGGGGGTAATGGGAAGTGGGGGATCCCACAGGATGAGTAGTCACGACATTCATAGGAGCCCAGGGCTTATTAGGCTAAACCCCTGGGGCTCTTGCAAGCCAGTGAAGTTCAACCCTTGCTTTCTTAAGAACTTTGGGGTGGTTGTATTTACTCATTCAGTGGTTGAACCATATTTAGGGGAGGACCAATGAGGTGGTTGATAGGATGCTGGAGTTTGTTCCTAACGGGTGGTGTCTTTGGGGTGATAAATTTGTCCCTTGAGTAGGTAGTGTTAATGTTACATAACAGGTTAAGGTTTTACAGAATACCACAACAATCATTTCACTTGGTGTTTGAGTCAATTTTATGAGTAGAGTTTTAAGAAGCATGGTAGGTAGGTGGTTGGTGGGGTAGTTTTAAAACTGGGTGCATTGTTACAGGGGAGTTAGAAGGTTTAAAGGAAGCTTGGTTGCAGGATAAGGCTGTGGTAGGACAGGTCTTAATTGCCTACTAGTGGTATAGGTAATATAAGGAAAGAGCTCTCCAGGGGAAAGGCCAGGGCCACACAGGGGTTAAGAATGGTTTGGTAATGAGTGAATTGGGGGTGTTTATGGCTGGGAATGTAGAGTATTTCGTTGCTGAGCATAGGTGGGTTTTCGGGAACTAGGTCAAGGGGTGCTGGTTTTCTGTCAGCTAAGGTAAGACATTAAAGTTGGACTGTTCCCTACGGTAATGGAGTTGTTGCACATATAGAGCTGGGTAGTGGGTGGGCTAAGGTGATATACTACAGTTAACAGGGTCTTTGGTGTGAGACTTGCTACTAGTTTGACTGGGTGCTGTCTTGGTTAGAAGGGAGGGGGAACAGCCTGGTCAGGCTGGTTGGCGGAGAAGAGGGATATACTTGCCCTCTTCTGTTCCCCCTCTGATGTCTGGATGTTCATTTCAAGGATCTGGGGAAAGGAAATGAGTAGTTGGAGGAAGCTTGCTGAATAGATAAGCGAGCTGAGGTAAGGATGGTGCTTATTTGGTGGAAGGTAATTCAATGGATGGTGTATGAAGTGAGTTGGGGCGCTGCTTCATAAGTAAAGTAAGTGAGCAGAGGTATGGACCCTGCTTGTTGGGCAGGGTGAGTAGGAATGCTGCCCTGATTAACATTGCAATGGATGGTGTATGAAATGAGACGGGACGCTGTTTCATAAGTAAAGTAAGTGAGCAGAGGTATGGACGCTGCTTACTGGGGCAGGGTGAGTAGGTACGCTGCCCTGATTAACATTACAAGGATGGTATGCTGTATTTAGAATCAATTATATCATGAATAGTTGTAATTAATAAAGTTGGTGATCAAAGCTATGTTATGGAAATTTAATAAAGGTCATCAAATGTCATTTGGTGTGATGTGTGTCTTTTATGCATAAATGAAACGCAATTTGTTTTACCCTTTAGCTTTTCTAATAACTATTTTAAAATGGAAATCACTAATCTAACACCCATATATACACAAAAATAAATAAATTATATATAGCCTAATACTGTTTGTTGGCTCTTCACTTCACTTTTACATACTGCACATTTAATTTCAGAAGGCAGTTATATAATTACATTTGTCATCATTATGTCCTTAATGATGTTTTTTCCAAATTTCAGTATGCATTTGTGCTAGTATTATAATTTTATAACAAATGACAGTATATGTAGAAAAAAGGACACACAGCTGTGGATTAAATAAGTAATTTCAAATGTGATCTGGATGCTGCATTATAACCTGAAGCAGTGTCAAAGCAAAAAATGGCAGGACAAGTGCAACAAATTTGGAAATGCAATCCTGGAGTACTAAATCACACAAAACAATTTGCTGCCTGTACATAGGTTTACAGATAAGTACTAAGCTAACTGCCCTTGCAAGCCATTTTAAGCCTAGCCAATTATCCTTTGTGAGACACAAACCCTGAACCTTATGCTTGCAAGGCAAACACCTTAACCATTAGGCCACCCTCCCAACCCAGCTAGAAATCAATACAAATCATCTATTTATTTGTTTAACAGTAAGAAAAGGCTGTTAAAAACATAGTCTGTCACTGTAATCCTGAAGAAATATAGTTACTTTTTTTCTTGGAAACAACAAGCATATGCTTCAACACTCACCAAGTGTTTCAAAGCTCAGGTTTTTGCTTGACATTGTAAAGAGAGCAACACATTTCATTAGGTATTATTGAAATGAGTAAGAAATAGCTGGGAAGCAAATTAGGTTTCAAAACCTGCGCAACCTTCTATTCAAGCACTGATTCACACAGCAAATTATTAATTTAAAAAGACAACTTTTGTACTGGAGTTTTTTTAATATAAAAAGTAATGGTCAGCAGTTAAATTTAAATTATTAGAATGCATGCAGTTTGAAGTGATGAAGGAGGGGGGGTTGTCAGTAGTGTATTTTAAGTGTAATAGTGCAATGTTACTGTATGCCAATATCCATCCATCCATCCACAACCTCCTTTTTCCAATATTTACACGCAGGTTTGTGTGTCATATCAACTGTGACAATCATAGGTTGGTACTGGGCTATCTGCCCGAAGGCATATATTAGCCCAGCCACATTGTGCGGTATTCACTGCCCCTTTAGTAGTTCCCTAGACCCTTGTACTAGCAGCTAGTACCCTTGGCCCCTATCTAGTAGTGCTGTTGGTGTGATCCCTGGTGTGAACTAGTGATAGTGAGGGGCTCTGTCTTATGTAGATCGGGACCCTGTTCCATAGTAAGGGAAGTCTCTGCAAAGGGAATCTATCCCTCCAGCATGTTCTATTAATTGTTGTGTTGAGGTTTATATCCCTAGAGCGTGTAGCTTGAGTAGATTTGGTTTTGCTAAGATGGAGCATGTTCAACAATTCTAGGTTGGACATGGCTCTGTACGTTAGACAGAGATCACCTCTGAGAAAGCGGTATGCAACAGAGAATAGTCTTAGCTTTTTCAATCATGCTGCATAGGGCAACTGTTTGAGGCCAGTAATCCTCTTGGTTAGATATGTCCGTGGTCTCTCCAGCTGCTGGAGATGTCTAGCCAGGTACATTCCAATTGGTGCATTGTACTCAATAATGGGTCTGATGAGGGAAGAGTAGAGGGGCACCATTACATCTTGATGCGAACCCTTTCGTGATCAGATGGGTCACATAGAAGGATTTTCTAACCACTTTGGCAACATGGTTATCAAAGGAAAGCTGACTATCTACTTGTGTCCCTAGATCCCATCTAGAGCAAATGGCTAGACCTGCCACTATGTCAGTCATTAAAACAAACTTTTCATGTTTTAATGGTTGTAATTACTATATTTGAATCTACAATGTTTGAACAGACTGTGTGTTGGGGGTAACACTACTACTACTGCTAACACTCCCACTTTTTTAAAACCCTTAAAACTTACCATTAAGTCACAATAACAATCCCTCACACACACAAAGATGACATTCACAAGCAGAAGTCCAAAACCTTTTCTTACTGACAGAAGATGTGATGGCAGGGGAATCAAAATGATGATGTTTACCCATGTACTAAAGAATGAACACAGTTTGTGTTTGTCATTCTAAACGTTCACATTTTGGTAACATTCAAAAAATGCAAGTGCATAGTTCTCTCTAATCAAACATATCAAATGGGTCAGTAACCAGGCCGAAAACTGAATACAGAATGCTCTGTCTCAGTAAGAGACTTCTCAGAATAATATCTAAAATATTACTGCTGGGATAGCTTGCAGAATGATATAATTTCTGGTCATCTGACTTCTTGTTCCCATGCAAAATCCAAATTGCTGGCAGGATTTTGCACCTTTCTGTAAAGATTCACACACACAGGCTTTTGCTCAGATCTTTGGGGGGTGCTGGAAGTTATAAAACAATTGCATACCTCATTTTTCCAGAGCAGTGATTAGTTCACCCCAAATACAATACAGAAATCTTCCTAGTACAGACTTGATGTTTCTGGCTGCATTGAAACCTGTGAGATAGCATCTTTATGGCCTAGCCTATAAAGTGAATTAATTTTGGATATTTTTCTAAAGTTTGCTGGACTGAGGGTAATCCTCTAGTCTCCTCTATTAAAACATATACATTTAAACTGTTACAACAGTGCATGTACATTTCTGTTCTCTCCAGTAAAGCACGCTGTGCATACATTTCAAATACATTTCCAACACAAACATCTGTACAAATTAGCTTGATATGCACATATCATACAGTTCCAGTACATTTGTAACACCAGCATCTTGTATGAAACAGTTCTAATACATTTGTAACATAAGCTTCTTGTATAAATCAATTTGATATTCACAAATTACATAATTATTTACAAAATTCCAGTTAGCTGTGCTGGCAGTACCTCTTTTCATCACAGTCTAAAAAAACTGCTCCCATACATTGGAATGACACACCACAGGACAACAGGCAAATATGTAATCTATTTTCTATTTAGAAGAAAACAGCTCTGATCTAGAGAAGCTAAAATAAGATGTGAGTGTGAGTTAAAAGTGTGTGAGATGAAGTTCAGAGCAGCAGGTACTACTGAAACATGGACAGACCACCTCATAAATTAAATTTGTGGGCAGTATCAGCCCACAGAAACAGTCAATGTTATTTGTTAAAAAAAAAAAGAACATTATGTATAGCTAGCAAAACATCACATTCTGCTTCTAAATCTATAGGAAAGAATGGTAAAAATATAAAACACCACAATATCTTGAAAACTTCAGAATGCTTTGAAATCATACTAAAAAGCAAATCAATTAAGGCAAAAAAATACTATACTATAACAACATTCAGAATAATACTAAATACAAATCTAAAAAATTCTGGACAGCCATTAAAGAAATCTTGCACCCCGGACATAAATTCAGGCCTAACCCCTCTCCCAATAACTCATACTCGAAACTGAAGTATAATTCAACTCTTATTCCACAGATAGTATAACATATCTAACCAAGGATTTTTGGGTCTATATTGCTTCTTCAAAAGCTTAATTGAGCGAATTATTGATCATCAAACTCAAATCAGCGAAAGCTCAATTAAGCAAATGACCATTCCAGCCAAACATTTCCTAAGGACAAAAAAACTAGTACACCAGCTACCAACCAGAACAAATGCAACAAAATTTAAAACCCTGCAAAGTGGGGGATTTCACCCTCCACACACCCTAACTATATATATATATATATACCAACTTTGAGATCACACTACAGTGGAGAAAATGGCAAATCCCCAATGATGGCCAACCACGTCCTTTCCCTAGGAAATTTTTCACTGAAATGATCATTCGCTTTATTGAGATTTCTCTGAATAGGGTTTGATTATTAGTAATTTGCTCAATTAAGCATTTGACAAACTGATATAGACCCGGATTCTCCAACATCTAATCCTAACCCTGCCCAGCAGCCATGTATCACCACATCCACTTTCACTCTTGTCCTCACAGCCTATATAAACCTACTCAACCCAACCTCTACGTAAGATGCTGACCTTCCAAGTGAATATCTTAAAATAGCAGCACATAGTACTGCCCACCCTGTATCAATACTTACAATTAGGTCAGTCCAGGAATCCCACATTCCCTCTCTCTGGATAAAAGTTACACATTATCCCTCTGCACAATGAAGGACATTTGCAAAAATGTAATTTCTTTCATTGATTATAAGACTGCTTATTACTTATCTAGGAAGTTCATATGATAGTACAATGATTGTGCTATTACTTTGCTCTCCACATATTAACAGATTTGTTATTCTACATGGATCTTTTACTACATTATACAAGCATTATATATCAGTTATAAGACATGATTTAGACACTTTAACTCACACTAGCAATTAACTGGAATACAGACTAATTTTACAGAATTTCGGTTATTAGCTAATTAAAATTACTTTGTTTATTTTAGTTAGTTGTATTTTATTTTGTCACTTCTTTTATTTGATCAATAATTATATTTCAAACCATTAATCATAATGGTTTATTAATGAATATTATACAAACTGTAGTAATTTCTGTTTACAACTAATAACAGAATCATGAAATTATCATTAATCAGAATTCAGATACATAAAGTAATTTCAAGAAAGGGCTAACCCCTCTAAATATATTAAATTTAATATCAATATTGGAAGCTTACATAAAATAAGTGCTAAACATGCTTAAAATATCTTAATTATAATTTTAAATTGTAGGTGCTTTTTAAGTGAGTTTTATTATTGGTTTACAGGTCATTAGTGCAGATTTGACAGTTTGACTGTTTTGTAGCCAAACCAGGAATGGCATTATCTATGACTAAAGGCAATTGTAGATAATCTTGAAAACAAAATATAAGCAAAAGTTACTATTTGTAACAGCTAGATTTTTAACACCTTTACTGAATTATCAATTAAGACATTGGCAAGCATGCATTTATAAAAAAGAAAACAAACCATGTTAACATGTTTACTGTTACAAATATTATACATTACATCAATTTTTTACACACTCAATCCAACATTACATGAATTGAACAATTCCTGCCTGTCCCTTAAATTTCATTCCTCCACCTCAACCAAAGAATTCTGCATGAGTTGTTCATACAATTTCCATTGTTTATATGTCATTTGCCCTCATCCCTTTCTAAAAACCCACTTCCAGTTCTTTTATCTTGGGTACAATACTACTTCAAATACAGTTACTTTACTGGCAGCCACCAGAATTAAACTTAACAAGGCCTTGCTAATTCTAGACAATTCAGACCTTGTATCCCAGCTCAAAAATATAATTTCCTGAGATATACCAATTTGCTCACGCAATATTTCTGATAGAATACTCTGCAGAGAATTTATAAAGTCTGTCAACTCATTACACTCCCAAAACATGCGTTTTCAGTTACCTCTTTCTTCCCAATCACACCTCCAAAATTTCACATCTACTTGAGGAAAAATTAGCTGGCGTCTGCTTGGGGTATAAAATACCTATGCAAATACTTCCAAGTAAAAAAAAATCTATATTTTCTAGACTTTGTTGTATATTTGGGAGCAATACATATGTCTTCATATTGCTTCCATGTGAATTGCTCATCTAATCTCCCTTCCCAAGCACCTCTAACCTCCTCTGACCGATTCCCGCAGGCAACATATATGTTATATGCCCAACTAATTATCCCATTTTTCTACAGCAACTTCTGCTCTAGATTCAACTAAATCTCTACCAGTGCAGGTCTTTCACTCAGGATCCCATCATCCATCCGTGCAATCCAAATGTCTTCTAGGCCTCTTTCAATTCTTTACCCCCCCCCCCCAGCTCCTTTGCCAGTTTTCTACTGTAAATTCCAGCCCCTCTTGCTTATTATCAACAGTCTTGTTTCTCCATTCTTGGGTTGTCTTAGTTTTTAGAATATTTTCTGCTACTTTATAAATATAACATTCTGTATAGCTGCTGTTATTCTCCTTAAGGAATACTGCTGAACAAAACATACCAGATCTTTGTCACTTTCTTCTCTCCTAGCTTCCAAACTTCTATAGGAATACCATCTATTCTTAGAAACTTTCCTGCAGATTGATCACATATCACAGTTTTTATCTCATCTCCTCCTGTTTTAACTAATTGTTGAGCCTCCTCTAACTTCAACCATGGTATACCCAAGTTTTCCATAAATATTTCCATTACTGCTTTTATGTTTCCACATTCCTTTGCTTTATACAAATTTTCCTAAACATTCTGAAATATCTCTAATACCTCTACAGGATTTTTCTTATTAGGCTCCTTAAGTTTAACAACAACCCTTTCTATTTTCTCTTGCCCAAACTGTTCTGCTAAAAGATTTTGTGCTGTAGAGTTATTATAAAAACAACTGTACATCAATCATCCTAAATTCATGTACGTTATCCAGATACTACCTTACTTTCTCTTTAGCACTCTGCAATTGCACCTGCTCTTGTTCTGTGAGATCCCCTTATTCTGCAATATTTTAACCTTTGTCAGGCCCTCTAAATAATTTTTATTAATTCTTAACTATATATTTTTCTTATTTCTACCATATTTTTAAACTCCACTTCCATTTTATCCCACTCGCTAACTACAACTTATGATGACATTTGTAGCTTCAATAACTCTCTAATACTTTCCACAACTCATTCCTTAAATCCTTCTCTTTTTAACAGATAGATGGGGAAACACCAGCATCTCATTTGTACTTTATTACTCTGTATTTTTATCTTAATTGTTACTGGTGCATGATCTGAAATAGTTTTTGGATGTCCGTTCAAGCTTTCCATTAAATGCACATGTTCATAGCTCATAGTTCATAGGTTCATATATTATTACTAGGCTAACTCCCCTTGTGGGTCATTTTAAGCCTAGCCAACTACCCCATGTGAGAATCAAACCCTGCACCTTGTGTTTGCAAGGTAAACACCTTAACCATTATGCCAACCTCCCACCTTTATGCCAGCATAAACATTCTCCCTTGCCAGTACCCCCTTACTACCACAAATCTAATATTACTGTTTTTTCCCCTCCTCTATCATTGTTGGAGCTCCTCCAGCCATTTTTATAAGTACTCCCCCTTTCTTTTGTCACTGTTCCTCTGCTGAATATCTCTAGTTCCAGTGAAATATAATTTCTCTCTAGTCTGGCCCAGTTATTCTACCTTGGAGAATAATATGTACATTTTCTTAGAGTTTCTGCTACTGAATCCACATCTTTTATTCCAAATATTTTTATAAATTTCTTCAAAAGTCTCATATGTTGCTATATTTCCCTTCTAAGTACCACAGTCACATCCTCACTATTGTAAATTAAGCTCCAATTTCTGCTGCAAGCTGATTACTCTCAAATTTTCTCAAGCTCCACTAAAGCAGTTTTAAGTGGACTAGAAAGAGATGCCAGCATGAACATTCTCCCTTGTCAGTACCCCTTACTACCATAAATCTAATATTACTGTTTTTTGCCCCTCCTCTATCACTGTCGGAGCTCCTCCAGCAATTTTTATAAGTACTCCCCTTTTCTTTTGTCACTGTTAGTCTGCTGAATATCTCTCCTGTAAACCTTTCTTCATCAAATGCACATACTCATTTTATTTCCAGTGTGCTCTTGCAGCACTGATATTTTCACTTTGCATTTCTTAATATAATTCAATATGTTTCTTTGTCTATATCTCTGAGGTGATTCACATTCCTAAATAATATGTTTAGTGCAGCCATTATGACAAGAAGTTATTATTCCCACTTATTATATTTGATAGCCTTTTTAAATGCTTATTTCCAGCTTTTGTGTTACATGCCCCCAGTAATATTTGGCAGATTGATCTTTTATACAGTTGTTTCTTGCCATCTCCATTTGAACCTATGTCACATTTTACAAGACCTTTTTAAGAAAAATCCTTAAAACAAGAACACCCCTAATCTATTAACCTGAAACATGCACAAAGAAACTTTGTATATTTTCAAATAATGAAATTTAACCCTCATGAGAGGAACTATTTTCCCAAATCAGCAGCTGCACACACAGGCAAAACCTTGCTTAATCTAAAATTATATATGTGCTGAGACACATGACTAACGACAAAAAAGGAGTACAGCTGGTATAAAGGCAAGAAAAAACAACACAAACCAGTCACCACAGCTGAGTTCCAAACACAAACCAAGAAACTGCCACAACACATTTCCTGTGAATAATGAGCTGGGAACGAAGCTTCCAGTTAAAACCAAGTTTTAATGTAGAAAACTACCACAACACGTTTTTCACTGTTAATACATTAACATTGCTAAATATCACCACATGTTTTCGTAAGAATAGCACTCAAACTTCATCAAATGAAAAAATCTTCTGAGCATACACCTCCCTTTTCGTAACCTTTCAATTAATCAATTGAATCAACAAATCAATTAACATTTAAAGATAGATCCTCTTTTCAAAGGATCTCTCAGTTTTCCTAGTATAGGATGATAGATTCATACCCCAATTGGCAAGTACTAAATTTGGCAAAGTGGGGCACAAAGCAAGCCCCCCCATTTGCCCTTCCTTTGATGTTGAAAATCTTTATGAATACTTCCTGCTGCTACAATAGGTCTAAATGGGGATTTTACTATCCTATGTATTCTTAATACGAAGAGAAGATGGCAGGTATCTTTTTTCTAACTAAAGGTAATGCACCATTTTCGTTTCATGACTTTTGACTTTTTCAAGGGCCAAATCCGGATATTCTATGGCATCCATGATCACACCCCCCCCCCACCCTTCGGGTTTTCATCTGATACCTTTATCCATTTTATTAATCACATTTTCCATGTAACTTTCAAGTTTTTAGTTGAGCTAGAAAGTTTTAAGTTTGGGCTCCCCTCTTTCTACTCAAAGTAATATCCTCCCTTCTTCTTGTGGGTATTTTTGTGTGGAGATACATTGTTTTACCATTTAGTAGGTTTTATGTCGCTTCTATATTCTAATATATCCTATCTTTTTTCCATCTTTTGTCTGACTGGTATTACATCTTTTCCCTTCATTCTTTTTCCTTTTTATTTCTTTTTGTCTCTCTTCTTTTCTTAAATACTATAAACCAGGTCTTAAAACCACCAACCATCAAGTTCAATATCATTGTCAATAAATTTGTTCTGTTTCACTTGTTTTTTTTTTCATAATGCATTTCACAATCTCTAAACCACAATTATTATTAACAAATTATTAAAATTGTGGACAATGTACAATTGTTGACATTGTTTGGGTATTTTATTGTCGTAGTCTAGTCCCTTAATTTTCCGTCCCAAACATTCTGCTATAATGGATTTATTAACATTTAAAGAAACATGCTATCATACAGTTGAATACAATGTTAAAATGATCCCTTTCATAGTAAAAGAATTTAAAACCAAATAGAAAATATATTACTGATAAATACCAATTCATTTCATGTTTAAATATAAACTGAACATATAAATAAAACTATCATATAAACTGCCATTAGAATACAGTACTGAAAATTATACAAAATATATATAAAGTGTATATTTTGCTTGATGCCTATTTCACAATTTCGCTGTTCTAAGCTTAAGCAAGGGAACACTAGAAATATATTCATTCATACCCGGGTATTTGTTGGCTTCAAACACCACTTGCCAATATCTCTCTCTAAATTCCAACCTAGTTTCCCAGGGGCCTCCCCTCGATTCCCTAGACACAATTTCTACCACAAAGAAATGGTATTTTGCTTGGGGGCATGAAAGAGTGTGTTTGAATAGGGCATTTCTTGGATTGCCTTTCTGGATATCATTCATATGTTCATATATCCTACATTTGAGGGTTCTCTCAGTCTTGCCTATATAAAATCCTTCACACTCTTTACATAGAGCTACATAAACTAGCCACTGAGAATTGCAGTTGGAATAATTATAAGCCTCCATCCATTTCTTCCTAGCTGTTATATTCTTCAACAACAGAAAGTATTTATATTTACATTGTGGGCATGCCCCACATTTATATGTTCCCTTAGATTTATTGGAAAATATAGAATGGGAGTTGTTACCTTCTAATACGTTCTTTATATTGAACCCCTTTCGAAAAACTGTTTTAATGGTCTTCCCTTTTAAATTTGGTAAATCTGTATATTCATTACATTTAGCCCATTCACTTTCAACTATATTTCTTATAGTGTAGGCATTGGCACTAAAATTGGTAATGAACATATTATTATATGTAAAACCTGCTTCACCTTGCTCTGGATCTGTTGGTACTGTAGTTTGTATTAGTCCAGTCCCTAAAACAGGTTTAAATTTCCCTTGTCTGTTGTCACATACCTCCCTTTGTATATCCATTATTAATTCCAGAGGGTAATTCCCTCTGCAGGAACATTTCCCTGAGTTTGCAAAAATTCTACTTCCCAAGAAGTCATGTGACAAGTTTGAGCATATTGTCCCTTGACTATGCTATTTTTTTGATATAATGGGTGTGAACTACTAAATTTAAATTGGAACAACAACCATTTTTTCAGGGGACAATACCAGCAGAGGGGAGGGATATACAACAGGGCTTGGCAACAGTCTTAGAATTAGACATTAGTAAAGAGCAAGGGGATGGGTATGAAATAGTTACCCAAGTTGGATTTCATATTTATAATTATAGCCACTTGGAGGTGACAAGAATTTTTTAGCCTTTTTACTAAAGACTTCAAATTTGTACCTAGTCAGAGTAGCAATTTAGCTCGGACTATTTTGGATGTTAAAATGTTCATTAGAAAATTAAATTTGGAAAATATGTTTGGACATAATTCAATGGTAATATCCAACAATGGACTTAGAAAACACAGTACTTTCAGTCCCCCTATACACCCTCAATTGAAAAATTTAGAAAGCAGCATTGAGAAAAGAATTAGCAATAAACTCAAGGTTCATATGTGGGGGTCCAATTTGGAAGAGAATGAATGGATACTTCTCCAAACTCTGAGAAAAAAATCCTAACATCCGGGTTATGGAGCCAGATAAAGGAGGGGGTATTATTATTGATGGATAAAATCATTTATGATTGTAAAATGTATTCCGTTTTGCAAGATATTTCCAGATATAGTCAGATGTCAATTAATGAAATTAATATTTCGTATAAAAAAATTGACCTGGCCCTTAAAGATTTGTTTGACCAGGGAGTTATAGATCATGACACATATTCATATCTGGAAACTTCAACACCTAGGGTGCCCTCGATATTCGGGGTTCCTAAGGTTCATAAAGATGTATCCAATCCCCACCCCCCTTAGACCAATAGTGGCATCTCAAGGATCCAAGATTTTCCCTTTATCCAAGTTTTTAGACTGGAAAATGAAAAACCTTTGGGGCAAAGACACCCATTTATTAAAAGACTCATGGGAGTTTTTGAGACGTATTACACCTGACTTGAAGGTAGCTAATTTCAAATTTGTTACAACTGATGTTGTTGACCTATTTTCTGTCATACCCCATGAGGTAGGATTGGCTTGGATAGAGGAGGCCCTGAGGCTAGTGAAAATTATATTTTTATTATTTTAGAATTAGCCGAATTGGTATTGAAAAATAATTTTTTGTATTTTCAAGGGGAATTTTACAAACAGGAATCTGGGGTGGCTATGGGAGCCCATTGTGCTCCCACTTATGCTGACATGGTTTTGTCTGTATGGGAAAAGAAATTTATTCATAATAGTAAATATGTTGAGTTTTGGAATTTTTACAACCGATTCCTAGATGACATATGTATTTTCTGGACTGGTACAGATGAAATCCTCCAGGAATTTATTAATTATATTAATCAGAATATGACTTTTTTAAGGTTCACCTATCAAGTGACCATGGATTCCGTTAATTAGTTAGATGTTTCTCTACATGTGACAGAGAATGGGTTTAAATCAACTATATACAGGAAACCCACCTTCTCAAATACTTGCATTAGATTTAGTAGTTCACACCCATTATATCAAAAAAAGAGCATAGTCAAGGGACAATATGTTTGAGCTTGTCGCACGACTTCTTGGAAGTAAGATGTTTTGGAAGAGTGGGACAAACTCAGGGAAATGTTCCTGCAGAGAGAATACCCTCTGGAATTAATAATGTATATACAAAGGGAGGTATGTGACAATAGACAAGGGAAATTTAAACCTGTTTTAGGGACTGGACTAATACAAACTACAGTACCAACAGGTCCAGAGCAAGGTGAAGCAGGTTTTGCATATAATATGTTCATTACCAATTTTAGTGCCAATGCCTACACTATAAGAAATATAGTTGAAAGTGAATGGGCTAAATTTAATGAATATACGGATTTACCAAATTTAAAAGG
Organism: Protopterus annectens; assembly: GCF_019279795.1. Lineage (NCBI taxonomy): Eukaryota > Metazoa > Chordata > Ceratodontiformes > Protopteridae > Protopterus > Protopterus annectens. Next base: position 912,855,685 of record NC_056728.1, read on the forward strand.
GAAGACCATTAAAACAGTTTTTCGAAAGGGGTTCAATATAAAGAACTTATTAGAAGGTAACAATTCCCCTTCTATATTTACCAATAAATCTAAGGGAACATATAAATGTGGGGCATGCCCACAATGTAAATATATTCTTCAACAACAGAAAGTATTTATAACAACTAGGAAGAAATGGATAGAGGCTTACTATTATTCCAACTTCAATTCTCAGGGGCTACTTTATGTAGCTCTATGATATATGAACATATGAATGATATCCAGAAAGGCAAACCTAGAAATGCCCTATTCAAACACTCTCTTTCATGCCCCCAAGCAAAATACCATTTCTTTGTGGTAGAAATGGTGTCTAGGGAATCGAGGGGAGGCTCCTGGGAAACTAGGTTGGAATCTAGAGAGACATACTGGCAAGTGGTATTTGAAGCTAACAAATACCCGGGTATGAATGAATATATTTCTATTGTTCCCTTGCTTAAGCTTAGAACAGCGAAATTGTGAAATAGGCATCAAGCAAAATATACACTTTATATATATTTTGTATAATTTTCAGTACTGTATTCTAATGACAGTTTATATGATAATACAGTTGTATTTATCTGTTCAGTTTATATTTAAACATGAAATGAATTGGTATTTATCAGTAATATATTTTCTATTTGGTTTTAAATTATTTTACTATGAAAGGGATGATTTTAACATTGTATTCAACTGTATGATAGCATGTTTCTTTAAATGTTAATTGATTTGTTGATTCAGTTGATTAATTGAAAGGTTACAAAAAGGGAGGTGTATGCTCAGAAGATTTTTTCATCTGATGAAGTTTGAGTGCTACTCTTACGAAAACGTGTGGTGATATTTAGAAACGTTAATGTATTAACAGTGAAAACTTGTTGTGGTAGTTTTCTACATTAAAACTTAGCTTCATTCCCAGCTCATTATTCACAGGAAACGTGTTGTGGCAGTTTCTTGGTTTGTGTTTGGAACTCAGCTGTGGTTTGCTGCACTTGGTGACTGGTTTGTGTTGTTTTTTGTGCTAAGACACATGTTACAGCCTGCACTACTACTTACACTAACTGCTGTCTGCTCCTATATAATCTTTATTAGTTACCCAGATGTGAAAAATAATGTGTATGTTTTCAGAAAACATTAACCCTTAGCCTTAAGCAAAAGTGCACTGGCTATCTTTATAAAACTAAATTATGCACTGTTCTAGTAAATACATTATAGTATTTAGTTACCAGAAAACATGCTCTGTTCTCCCTTATTCACTTCCAATAATGTCAGAATTTTTTACTGAACTGCTTGACCTTGTGCCTTTTAATTTTACATTTACCTCAGTGAACAATGTCCAAAACTCTTGATTTATTTACCTTCACCTTTAATCAGCTTGCTATCATAGAAATATAAAATCAAAATGTGGAGCTGGCCTTAGCCCCAGATTTCTTAGCTGACCCTGGACATTATTTATTACATTGTGGTCTCTCATTTTTTTAAAACCCACTTGCATTCACAAAGAAACTGTCATTATATTAAGCCAAGAGCATTAATCCAGGTATTTATTTATGCACAAGTAAAGGAAACCAGTTCATTTCTACATATATTATTATTAATATTATAATCAATGCACATTTATACCCCATCCTGTATGCCAACAGCCCAATATTACAATCTATTGACTTAAATGTATTTTGTACATCCGTTCTTCTCTTTTTACATTGTAATATTTACATTTCTTAAAATTAAAATGGACAGAAGAAAAAAACACCTGTTTACTTTAGTATCTTTAGCACATACAACAATCAATGAAAATATTTTACATCACATGCAATTTACATTTTATACAAATACTGTGAAGAAAAATTGTTTTATTTACAGCAACTTTTTCCCTTTCTCTCCCAGTTCATAGGTAGGTACTAGACTATCGGCCCTAGGGCCCATACAAGCCTAGCCAAAAAATGTACCCTGGCTTTCGTCACCCAAGAAAATTATTTTCCTGTGCCCCTGTCGAGCAGAGCCTCAGAAGTGATCCCCGGGGTGAATTTCCCATTTGCCATTTCCCATCCAATCATCAATATTTTTCTTGAAGAGTGCTAATGAGGAGCTCTGTTTGACATAGATAGGTAGTCTGTTCCAGAGTATGGGAAGTCTCTGGGACAGGAATCTATCCCTACAGCATGTTCTGTTTATTGTGGTGACAAGGTTAAGGTCCCTAGAGCGTGTAGCTCAGAGGGATTGGGATTTCTTTAAGTGGAGCATGTCCAACAGCTCTGGGTTTGACATAGCTTTGTATGTTAGGAAGAGATCGCCCCTGAGTAGGCGATATGCGATGGAGTAAAGCTGTAGTTTTTTGAGACGGTCTGCATAGGGCATATGTTTGAGGCCAGTAATCCTCTTTGTGAGGTATTTCTGTGGTCTTTCCAGTTGTTGTAGATGTCTTGTGAGGTACATACCAAAAGGGGCGTTGTACTCTATAATGGGTCTAATGAGTGATGAGTTGAGGGGAACAATGACCTCTTTTTTTCTGGATGAGAATCCTTTTGTGATGAGATGAGCCACGTTGAAGGATTTCCTGACCACTGCGGCGGTTTCCTTTTAGTGTCATTCCAAACATTAATGACAAAGTGGGGCATATGCCTATCAGTCCCCCTCAAATTTTAACAAAGTCAGCAAAAATCCAATCTTTCTCAGCCACTTTTTTGTAAAGCCATATTTCACAAATGTGATTAATGCTTTATAGTCTCACATTTATTCACTAAATTCAGTGTTGCTAGTCATCTTCCTGTTCATCTCCATCTCCCAACACCAGACTCTGGCTCAAGTCGAAGGTACTCCTAATACTTCTAGTCAACTCTTGTGCTTTTTTCTGTATCACAAGCATTTCTCTTTGAAACATTTAAAAATGTTCCACTGGCAAAGTCTATGACCTTTGCCATCAGAAGAATGAGAAGCAGAGTTGTCTTTTGTTTGATGGCTTGTCCCTTGTTGGACCAAGTTTTCCAGTTCCCCCTTAGCCTGTTCCATCTCAATAATACTTTGATCCCTCAGGAAAAAAATAATCTGAAGACAGCTGGATACAGCAACGAATCTCACACCTGGCTCTCAATATTCTTTGACTTCTGCAATAAAATTAGCTTTTCATCTGCCAGGTGTATACTGAATGATCATCTTCCACAAACACTATCCCCAATTTTAATATTTTGACCTTCTGCACAGTTTTGTCAGGATTAACCTATTCTGCTGGTATAATCGCATATTTCAAATACAGGACATGGCTAGGTTTGGAGCATACACATGATGTGCCCTTTTCAATTAACAAATCCTACTGAGAAATATCAGTCTAGTAAATTGTGTTTTCATGAAATTAATATGGTCTGTTTCTCTGGTTCAGCAGAAAATCTCAGGTTTTCTATGCGTGCTCTGTCCTTTAACTTTACCATTTTAACAGCTCATCTTGAGCAGTCTCAGACTCGGACAACTTTTTCTTCATTTTGACCTCAGTTTTTTGCAGTTTTAGTAGTTTGTCTGAATAGCCATTTACAGCTTTTTTCCATTTTCCAACATTTTATTTGAGTTTATACATTCCTTTCAATATTTCATGTGAATTAATTATCTCTGAGTACATTTGACTTTCCACCCTCTAAATTACTGGCAGTCATCTCTGTACCAAAGCTGTAGCCTGAGCCACTTTTTGCCAATCAGTTGCTAGATTCTTCCCAAATAGCATTTTCTCTTCACCTTTTCTGGTTTACTTTCTTTTAGGTTGTCTAAATTTCTTCTTTGCAGGCATCCAGGCAGTGTACTAACTAGCCAGTAACTGAATTTTATTCAAGCTGACAATATCAATGGCTGCTGCTTCTCATTTCTTTAGTCACCCTGGGAAAGTTAAAATTAAGCTGTTGATCAGTGTAAAGCTATCTTGAAAGTGCTATTCATAATAGCTAGATTAAGATTTTTTTTGACAAGGATTCCAACTGAAATTATCTTTTTAAAATCAGTTCTTGTACACAAAATTTTAAGTCAAATAGCATAGTGTAGGTTGGCAATTATGAATATTTGCATTCAGCAACATGGGATAGCTAATTTAAATATAAAGCATGACTGAATTTCAGAAAATATCCATAAATATACATGGTTAGATAGTGGAAGTAAGAGGACATATGTTATGAAATATGCAAACATTAACAAATGTGACATTATATTCTTGCAACAGCCACATTAGAAAACAATATAAAACTTATGAACATTAACTCATAATTTCATCATCTTTTGGGAAGAAGAGAGGTACAGGAATATTGCAGGAAAAATGATGCTCAGGATAATCAATAAAATTATTGGCCATAAGGAATGCACTTTCATAATATCAATATCTTTATTTATTTGTCTTTGTTGACAGAGAAAGTCTGAGTGGGCAGAGCACATTTTCAATGGAGGCCTTGGGAGAAAATCTCTACCACAATACATTTATATAAACAAGTGAATTCCAAACAGCTTTCAGAAAAATAACAGTTACATTTCATATAAAACAACAAAAATAAATGCAAGACATGTTGTTGTATCTTTCGGCTTTTCCCGGTTAAGGGTCACCACAGCGGAACTCCGGTCCGCTAATGATTGGCAGTAGAGTTTTACATAGAGTTGCCAGCCCGTACACACAACATTCAATGAAGGTACGCCCATTCACACATGTCTCCACACAGAGGATGCTTTAGCTGAGAATCGAACAGGACAACATCATACTGTGAGGCGACAAAGCTACTCTACATATAGTAAAATATTTACATCAACAATTATAAGTCTGCAATTATTGAATTCAAAAGAAGCTCTACACTTTAGCAAAGTGTTATTGGCTACCAGATATTGGGGCAACATTTTCAACAAAAACTTAGATATTTTCCATAGCAATATAAAGGATGGATTAACACTGGCAGGAGACTAATTGTATAACCAATGAATAAGATACAAGTCATTGCCAGAGCAAAACCCAGAACTGCAGCTTCTGCACAAGTATTAAAAATGGATTAAAAATAATCTTAAGGATTTGGTAACCTATGCAGGAAGGAACTAACTTTAGTTTTGACATTACTCTTATATTTTGGTACCTAACCTCATATAGGGAAACTCTTTTCTCTAGATTAAAAAAAAAATAAAAGATATTAATAGAATTCCTTCTCTCCAATCAGATTGTAATACAGTATGTTTTAAAATAACAATGGACATAAGAAATGTTCAGCTAATATACAGAACACCAGTAGATATATGACTTTAGATATCTATTTTTGTTTAATAAAGGAATATATGCTGTTTATTAAAAATGACAAAGTAAACAGTGCTATCTTACTGAATGATTTCAAAGCATATATAAGTAAAAAAAAAAAAAGATAAACATCTATTGGAATAAAAAATAGAAAAAAGGGGTACTGAAATTGTGAAATACAAGAGAAGTACAAAAAAAAACCACTAATACCATTCTATAAACCAAAAATAAAAATAACAGCATTAAAGCATTAAAAATTAACTTAGCAATATCAGGATATTTAAATGAATAAAATTATACTACATTGCAAAAATCTAAATTACATTCTTATGCAATGTCAACAAAGGGAATACATAAGTTGGCTACTAGGAAGAAAGCAAAGTTTAAAGTAAATTTAATATTTATAAAAGTAACAAACAGATAAACCTCCATTACAAAAACCATGTTGATGACTTTTAAAGATGTTACAATAAACATAACAAGATTAAAGCAATAGATAGAAACTTGACTGAGGAATATCAATATCAGAAAACAACGAACAAATTAAAGGAACATATTAATGAAAGAAAAAAAGGAAGAGTTCCAAGTTTAGATGGTATAATTCAAATATTATATAATTATTCCCCCACAAATGATAATTAAGGCTTTCTACTGACACAAGACTCTTTACCAGTACCTCCCTCATGGAAGTATTTTCTATCTTCTCCTATTTATAAACAAGGAAAATAAAGATTTCAGGTGTCCTCTTGCAGTCCTATATCAGTGCCCAATAGACATTGTTTTCAAATCAATTTTAGCAGTATGTTAAAGAGTCAATGGATAAGATAAATTAGACTAGTTTCTTAATTAATAGACTAATTCATGATATCAAAAGAAAAATCACAATGGTGAACCTTGGTAAAAGTAAAAAAAAAACAGAAAATGACTTTAGTCTCATCTCTAAGAAAGCTTCTGATACTGATAATTTGACATTCCTATAAAATGTTAGAAATACATGGTTTCCCAGCATAATTTTGTCAGTTTAATTAGAAAGTAAATAACTAAATTATTTATAGGTTTAATTAGACATCTTTACATAGATTGAAAAGCTTATATTAAAATATGGTTGCCCATGATTGCCTTTAATGTTTGCCATAATCACAGTATCTTTTGCCAATACCATCAGAAATGATCAAGGCATTGAACCTTTCAAGATTTCTAAAAAAAAAAAAAAATCAAGTCCAAATTTTATTTGTTTGATGACATATTGCCATTAACAGTAGGGGATTAAATAGATCATTAAGAAATTAAATATTATTAAAACATATCATATATCCTAAATGAAATTTAATGAATATAAAATAGAAACCCAATCAACACATCTACCAAAGTAGAATTTATATTCAACTGGAACAAACAAGATGCAACATACTTAGGAATAAAACTCAAGACGGCATTATTCAAAATAAATCCGACAGCACAGCCTTGTAGAAGAAATCATCTAATAAAACTTGGAATAGCCTCTATTTTACACAGGAATACAGACTAGCTATAATTCTGTCAACAATATCGTAGTATAACTGACACCTTTAATGCCTGAAATATACTAAAAAATACTGAAATTATTCAAAATAATTTCTGACACCCAAGTCTTATAGAAGAAAACAAAAGAAATAAAATTTGGAAAAAAATGAATATCCTCTATTTTACATTTAAAGACAGGCAACATTTAACATTTTGCTCAATCTATCATATTGTATGCATTACAACTTACAGCTGTAATGCCTCAAAATATATTAATAAAACACAGAGAAATTGATTTCTTTTATGGCATCTGTTAAAGAACAGCATGGGAGATATTCACAGTTGTAGATGACATCTTCAACCGCGGCACTTATGTCAGTATGCAAATGTAGTCAATGGAAGTCATTCATGCTGACTATGTAATTATGCTGGTATGTTGATAAACATACCTACTTAAAGCAAAAGAATATGCAGATGAATTATTTGCTTATGCTTTAATGTGAAGTAAATCAGGGAGAGCAAATGCATGTATAGGAGGTCATGGAGATTTCTGTATCACTGAGATTCATAGACATAAATGTAAAAGGGCTTCCCTTGGATACAAAATGCATAAAGGACCCTGAACTTGCACGAGTAAGTTTAACAGCAGCATATTAGTTTGGGATTACTCACATCTGATAACAAATCATTTAAGATACTGTAGACATTTTAAAGTAAGAAACTTTTAGAACTATTGAAAATTGTTAAAAATGAGGTAAGATCATTGAGTTAATTTCATGAAAGGTTTGTTTTACTCCTATGATGGACATACCACACTACTGAAAGCTGTCATTTGGAAATGGGGATTCATTACAGTAGCTGTGAAAATTAGTGCTCTTTGAGAAAATCATTTACTTTGGTGCCTTTTAGTGATGGTGAATACATGGTAGCAATGTAGCAATTCAAGTATTAAAGTGGCAAGGATGTTATTTTGCCTAAACATGCGACTTTACTGGGAGATTCCCGAGTTTCAATGTTACTTTTATATGAGTGCAAGAATGTTGCAAGATCAAAAAAATATGGACATGTATTGTCAATGTCTTCATGACTGTGCTAACATTACTTCAACACAGCTTTACTTGACTGGATTCGGCATATGTATAATTATTGAGGTTGTGCCACATTTTTTTGTGAGGATAGCAAGTGCTGTTTGAGTGATGATTATGTGAAATGTGAAATATTATGTGTAGTGATGGTATAGAACAAGGCATCAGGGCTGAGAAAGGACAAATTAAAACATTTTTACACAGTCATCAAACATCAGTGTGGATTGCAAAGTAGATATTACAGCCACACAGCAATGTTATATGCAATGAATGTGCAGACATTGACAAAAATCTAACTGTGAATCACAAATGGGCAAAAATAATTGATTAGCATATGCTGCTTTACATCATTTTTCATTTACGTCTCATATATTATTAATTTGCTTACACTTATTTGCAGCCATCATGTATTAACATAATTGGCTTCTATGAATTGTAGCTTAGCTACTTTGTTTAGTCACAGCATTGATAACTGAAACATGTTCTTGTGATGACTACGAATACCAGCCGATATGTCAATCCTGTAAGACCTTGGGAAAGAGGTATAGTAGGATTTCTAGAATATGAATCATCTTCTACAGCTGCAATACTTAATACTCTTGTATGCTGGCCAATATCCCTTTCACTAAAGTCAGTGGAAATACTTTCATGAATATGTGATTTCCCATGGATGAAAGGTAAATGTAATCTGTTAGCAGTAAATACCTTCCTATGTTAAAATATTTTTTTTGTGGAATTAAAAAAAATAATTTCAATCATTTTAATATTTGATATTAATATCTGAAAATATCAGACAGTATGTCTAAAATTACTATTCTTAAAAAGTGGATACTTATGATTTTTCCTATACCATACACGTCCGGCTTTACTGAGAGTCAAAGTTCTGAATCAATTATTGGCTGATGATCAGCAAAACCCAGGTGGAACATAAGGTATACATGTTTCCAAATAAATCCAAAAAGTTTATTAGAACTATGTAAGTGCTTTCGCAATGACCAACATTGCTTCCTCGACATGATGCCCAAGGAAACAATGTTGATCATTGGGAAAGAGCACATTTCAAGCACAGGCATTAATGCCTTTCTAGCTTGCCAATATACCAAAACACTTGTTTCCATAATAAGTATCCAGGCTGTTCTTAAAATTATCCAAACTAGAACTTGCTTTAATATAATTTGGTAGTCTGTTCCATGCATCTGCTACTATGTCAGAGAACCAATTAGTACACTTCTCATTGCTACAGAATCTTCTACATAGGTCGTCTGATGATTTTCTAGTACTTTTTGTTAACCCCAAATATTCCCAGAGATAGCTGTCACTAAATGCCCTAGACACCTGAATAAGATCTCCTCTTAGATATCTGTAAGAGACACTCTACAAGTTCAGATATTTTAGTCTTTTATAATAACTTAAATTTTCACATCCATGGATAACCTTGATATATTTCCATTGTACTCTTTCCAGTTTACTCAAGGTTGTTTTCTTATAGGGTTTCCACATTGTTATTCCATAATCAAGTTTGGGTCTAATGTAACTAACAAACAATGACTTCATTATTTTTGATTTCCTACACTTTATAAATCTTTTTCTACAACTTATAGTTCTACAACTATCATTAACCAATTGGTTGATATGATTAGAAAAACTTATAGCTGAATCTACCCATATACCCAGGTCCTTAAATGAGTCTACAGTTTCAATCAATGTGTGCTGTATTAAATCTTCACCTTTCAATTTATGCCTACCAAATCTCATATGCTTAGTTTTTGATGTATTGTGCTCAAAATGGTAAGTTTAGTCAAGTTATTTTGCAGGCATGCCTTATCTGTAACACATGTAATCAGTTTATCCAATTTCAGGTCATCTGCATATAGACGGAAGGACACTTCAGATGAAAAGGTTAAGTCTAAAAGATACAATCTAAATAAGTAAGGGCCTAAGACAGAGCCCTGTGTGATACCCTGACTATAACCAAGGATTTTGCCTGTCCAGTTGCTGTATGATACTTGCCATGTCCTATTTGTAAGTCATGCAGCTATCCATCTTATCAAGAGTACATCAGTACCCAGTTGTACTAATTTATTGACCAGTGTTATGACCCTGTCAAATGCTGAGGTAAAATCTATATAAATTATACCACAGCATAATTTTTCATTCATATCTATTATATTGTTATAGAACATCATGTTACAGGTGATAATAGATCCGTTTTCAATATATGCATGCTGATATATGCTTTCAAGTCCTAACTTATCCAGTTCTGACAATAACTTATCCAATATTACCGTCTTCATTATTTTTCCACAACATGAAAGTAGACTTGAGGGTTTATATGACGCTGGATTTGTCCTACTCCTCTTTCCCTTAAAACAGGTTTAATAAGCACGTCTCCAATCTTGAGGAATCCACCCATATTTATAGGACCCAGTGAATAATAGATATAATGGCACTAAGTTCTTGCTGAAATGTTCTCAGGTAATTGTTACTAATTCCATCTCCTCCCTGTGCTTTGTTTGGATCCAGTTTGTGCAGTTCTTTTTCAACATAATCTAATTAGATTCCAGTATCTGGGGTTACCTGGATGTCACTAGGACAACTTACCACCCCTTTTGTGGGGCCAAACTGTTTTGCATAAGATTTTGTAAATATATCTATAATCTGTTGTGTCTGAGAATACATTTTTGAATATTCATAGTTTATCATTTTGTGTCTCTTTACTCCTTCCAAATGTTATGCATGTATAAAAAGGTTTCCTATTATTCTCAATATCTTTATATAAATTTTCTTCAAATTTTTCATCTTGCCTCACACTATGCTTAATCTGTTTGTCCATCTTATTTCAGTTTTCAATGCTGTAGTTTGACCTCTCTTCCATTTCTTATATTTTTTGTCTCTCACCTTAATCAGATATATTGTTCTTTTGGATATATATCCACCTGATGTTGTATGTCTAGATCCTGATGTTAAACATTTTTTTGTACTCAATTTCTCTTTCCAAACTTCCCACAGTCCATCTGCAGTTTTTCCACTGAACACCTCACTCCAGTTAGTTTTACACAGTGACTGTTTTGCTTCCATATAATCTGCAATGAATCGTCTGTGCATTGGCTTAGATTTCAGCTTATAGAGGATACAGACAGGAAGAAATTGACAGACAGATTTCTATGGTTGTGGCAGCGAGAAATTATACAGAGAAACCATTTCTTTTTAGGCCAACACAAATCAAAGATAGAGAGACTAAGGCTGAGAACAGCAGAATATGCATATGAAAGTGATATCCAGTATGTCTGTAAAAACGGAAAATTTTAAAGGCAGATCGCAGCCTTAGGGATATAGTGGATGATGCTCCATCTTTTACATTTAAGAGAAATTGGAACCTCAAATAATTGTGTTATAATATGCATTTGGACAAAAGTTTTAGGTCTGCAAGAAGAGGCACATTTCCATGCAGGACACGTTTGTCCCGTAAATGCATTTCTAATAAGAATGACTTCCTGCATCTGGTAACCAAAAGGAGATGTAAGAGTAAAACATATGCAGATTGCAAAATGAGATATGTAGTATACATCGCTATGTGTGATTCTTGAGATGGATTTTATGTTAGAAAAACTGACAGACAACTAAAGGAAGTAATATCCAAGCCCGACTAATGTTTGTTTGAAAGACACAAAGTCCTTTAACTAGACATATTATTTTGAATGAAGGGCATTAATTTAACTTTATAGTGTTACAAGTTACACTGGAAAACATTCAAGGAAGGAACATTTCTGAAAGGACGGAACAAGAGGTAATGAATTGGATAATCAAATTACAGGCTGATAAATCACCTGGTCTGAATAGGAATGTACCTCTAAAACTTGCTGTCAAAGGGCATAGACTTTGTAGGCAGCTTTCAGTGTATTTATGAATGGAAGGTTTATGAATGGAAACACCTAATACACTCCACTAGGTATGGACATCAATATAGAATCTGACTGGCCAGCAGATGTTTAAAGTTCTGCTAAGAACTTTTAGATTAGTATAATGTTAACAGATCTGAAGATGGGTTGAGGAAACCTGAAAATGCTCATCTTTTTCTTGGTTTACTTGCTTTTATTGAGTTTTATTTTGTTTGCTCCACTTCAAGAATGAAGACGACTTTTATGCCCAATTCTGTAGTGACTGCACTGTTTTTTTACCTTTTAATTTTACTGACTGTTCTACAGTGTGTTTTTCTGGTGGCTGCTCCTTTTATTTTTGGATATATATATATATATATATATATATATATATATATATATATATATATATATATATATATTAGCGGGAGGGTGGGGTATGAATCTTCCCATATAGGGGTACAGGGGGGACTTGCCATTTCAAAAATGTGTTTTTTTTTTTTTTTGGTGATATGTACAGGCCAACACGGAAGGACTGTGGCTGACCAAGTTTGCAGATGACTGCAAACTGGGCGCCATAATCGACTCTCCAGCCGACACAAGCATCCTCCAAAAGGGCCTCATAGAAACAGACAATTGGTGCCAGAGCCATGGCCTCAAGCTAAATGCCAAAAAGTGTATAGTCATCCCCTTTGGCAAAAACAAAGTGCCCACAAATTACCACATAGGTGGTAATCCGTTAAGTACAGAAGAAGTAATTAGGGACCTGGGGACCCAAGTTGATAGCAATCTCTCATTTGACAACCACGTGGCCAAAGTGGTTAGAAAAACATTTTATATAGCCCACCTAATCATGAAGGGATTCACATCTAGATCAGGGAGGTCATCGTGCCTCTTTACTCATCCCTCATCAGGCCCATAATTGAGTACAATGCCCCTTTTGGGATGTACCTTACCAGACACCTGCAGCAACTGGAAAGACCCCAAAAGTACCTCACCAAGAGGATCAAAGGGCTCAAACAGATGCCATATGCTGCCCGGTTAAAGAAACTCCAGCTCTACTCAGTGGCATACCACCTGTTCAGAGGCGATCTGTGCCTGACGTATAAAGCCATGTCCAACCCGGAATTAATGGACATGCTGCACCTCAGAAAATCCAAATCCCATCGAGCTACTCGCTCGAGAGACTTGAATCTCAGCACTGAAATAAATAGGACATGCTGGAGGGACAGATTCATAACCCAGAGGTTCCCTTCACTCTGGAATAAAATCCCAGTCCAGGTTAGGCAGAGTCCCTCATTGACTCTCTTCAAGAGGAATCTTGATGAGTGGATGGGAGATCGTAGGTTTACCCCGGGTATCACTTCTGTGTCACTGTTAGACAGAGGCACAGTATACTAACCTCGAAAAAGGGCATAGCAAAATAAATTTAAAATGGGTGGCGAAAGCCAAACACATTCTGGCTAGGCTTATAAATACCCTAGGGCAGATAGCCTAGTTTTACATGTGCTAAAATTGCTCAGTAACATGTTGATGTTCACAAAGTCAGCATTTATTTTAGATGCCACAAGCTCACAGAGTTTGAAGGACTACATTTCTTTAAAACCAGTGTTAAAAGACAGGGTTAGTAGAACATAATACAATGTTTTAGCTGTGTGTCAGCTGCTTTGGTTGCCAAAAATAATTTTTCTTACAATACCAATTTCAGCGATAAATAATTTTTCACAACAATGTTTTGGATAGCATGGTTTTAAATGCTGTTGTGTGTGGACAAGATTAATATTCATGTATTTAAATTGTTACCTAAACTGTTTTTTATTGGATGTTGATTTATTAGGGTATGTATTTAACATCTAATGTGTTAGGCTTTTACTTACTCTGATGATGCCATAATTTAATGGTGAAAGCGCTTAGTAAGTGAAGTTCTATGGTGTATTTAGTGACTTTTTATTTATTTGTTTTTTTATTAAATCCTCTGCAAAGTGCTTCGGACATGGTTCTTTTCATTTTTACTAGTTTTTTACCCTTTGGGTAATTCATTTTGTGAATTTTGTCTAAATCTCGAAACAGGCTTTAACATGGGTTGAGGTGGTGGCAAGATTCATACTTCAGCAATGTCGGGTTCAACATTGTTGCCATTCAGCCTTCAGACTTCGACTTGAAGTGGATTCGACCGAACCCACTTTGAATTTCTCATGCCAAACCATATATATATATATATATATATATATATATGTGTGTGTGTGTGTGTGTGTGTGTGTGTGTATAATTGAAATCAATTCAAATCTTACAATGAATAAAGCAATAACTGCTTCAGTGTTTCAGACATGGTAGACAACATCTCACATCTCCAAACGAGTTCCCACATTACCCCTTAATGTGCCAGCAATATTCTCTCCACCACATGTACATTTTATTGTTATAGGCTAGTATAGGCCATGCAACTACATTAAGTCTAAACTATACTTTATAATACCTAACTACTGTCTTTAGTATCTTGCACAGAAGTTGCAGGAGAACAAATGCTATGTACATTAATTTTACTGTTCAGCTGTATAGCATTACTACAAAGATTCTCTTAACAGCATGTTTGTTAGACTATACTACATATACTCCTTTCAGGATTTTAGTGCAGACATTTTGCAGATACCTTACAATTAGGCCAGACTTCTTCCTATGAGTAGTGTAATCCTTCTTCATTCATTTGTTAAGCATTGACATATATGTATCAGCATTTATACTTTTACACATTTTGCTTTTCTACTCTGTACAAAGTATATTATGTCTGTGCTTTTAGGTGCTGTTATTTAACTCTGCAGTTATAAGATGGATTTTAGTCTACGTAATGTTATTTCACTTGTCTGCTTTACTCCAAGTACGACCATTTTCAGCCTACAATAAAATGCAACACAAGTTATTTGTGCTTTGTTTCTCAAATCACTGCACAAGCATATTCTTTTTTTTTTCAATAATCATTTTTTATTATTTTTCACAACCATATTACAAATTCACACATTATATACAATATATACAAAATGCTTCCATTGGTTAATTTCACATATATATCAACCTCATGTATTGATCAAAGGTACAGCACTAACAATCAAAAGGAAAATAATAATAATAAAAAAAAAAAATTCAACATTAACAAATCCAAGCCAACAATCTGTCTTTTCTGTACATTTTCTATCTAATCTAAGGTTGATTTAGACTATATTCTGGTTCCCGAGAAAAAGTAGATAGTAACCTCTTAAGCCAAAATAATATTATAAATTTGCTCCCAGATTTTTATGTTGTTGATATTTTTCTTGTGATCACTAGTTAACAGTTTATGCGCTAAGATGTGTTTTATTGCCAACAATCTGAAATTTTCCCACGATGTCTGGGCTGGGTTCAACCAATTTGTGGCTATATATAATTTCATTAATAGGCAAATATTCATAATTACAATCGTTTTTGATTTATTTAGATTCTCCAGGGGAATATGAAGAATCATAAACTCCCAAGAGAGTGTTGAATTTTGGTAACCCATTTTTTGTAATTGCAATTTTAATGAATTCCACAATTTATAAATGCACTTACAACTCCAGAACATGTGAAGCAAATCTGCTGTCTGATCAAAGCAATGTGGGCATAAGGGTGAATTCTTCGCATCAAATTTGTGCAAAGTGAGACGAGTATAGTATGCATTGTTAAATATCATCAGCTGCGTAAATACCAATTTCTGAAGGGATACGGACTTTAATGTTAATTTAAATGCCTCCAATATCTTATTGTCGTCTGGGAATATCAATTTCTCTCTCCAGTAACTCGATAAAAGAATATGATTATTATACTTCCTCTCTTTTATCAATTTATATGCTGCGGTTATATATTTTCTATCCTGCAACAGCGCTTCCCATAGATTACGAGAAATGATTAAATCTTCCCCTTTCATTTCAAAGTTGTTAAAATAGTTTATAACCAAGTCTTTTAGCTGTCTTACTATAATTAAATAGGAAATAGGGAGTTCTATTTCTTTTAAAATATCCTGTACTGGTACTCCTAGAAAAGGATATAAATAGAGTACAGTTAACTCCATGATTAAAGGGAATTTCTTTAGATCAATCAATTGACCACCAATTGTTAAATTTGGGTTCCTATGAAATGGTTGGAAAACCATCATATATTTTAGTAAATTTAAGGAAGCGAAAAGAGTTTGAATTGCCGTTACATAACTTTTGATGTGCTCCATTAGCTTATATTTACTCATTGTCCAATTATTTAAAAGGGTAATGCTTTAGCGTTGACTCCCACTTCATTTATATGCTTGTATCGTTAAAAGCACCCATTTGGGTGTCCATTTTCTATTATCACTATCGAAGTAAGACGTCTTTAAAATCCTATTGGCCTGAATCACTAAATAGTACATTTCGAAATCCGGTAATTCCAGGCCCCCCCCTTATTTTTTGGAGCCATCAATTTTCATATGAAATTCTCGTATTCCTAGGTTCCCAAAGAAATCTTCCCAATCTTATATGAAGCTGTTTAAAGAATGTTTTGGTAATTCTGAGTTGTGCAGCTCTAAAAATATATAACATTCTAGGAAGAACATTCATTCTTATGATAGCTGCTCTTGCCATCATCGGTAACTTCAATCTACTCCATCTTTCAAGATCCAATGTTATTTGATCTGTAGTTGACTTTACATTGTTAATAAAAAAATCTCTATTTTCAGTTGAGAAGACAATTCCCAGATATTTTATCTTTTCTTCTGTCAATACTTGTCCTATTAATGGTAGCATTTAAAAAGGTGTGGGTGTCTTTAATGGGAATATTTTAGATTTTTTAAAATTTAGCTTGTAATTGGAAATTCTCTCAAAGATTTCTATTGCAGCTAATATTTTTTCAGTATCGGAAACAGGTGTGGTACAATATATGTTTAAATCATCTGCATAGGCAGCCATCCTAACCTTTATTCCATACAGTACAGGAGAATTATAAACAACATTTTGCTTAAGGTGTAAAAGTAAAGGCTCCAAGTAAAGATTAAATAAGATGGGAGATAATGGGCAGCCTTGTCGGGTACCATTTATGATTTTTATCTTATTCGAGCATTCGTGATTTATAAATAAATTTGTGTATGCATTTCTATACAGTATCCTTAACATTGAGATAAACTCCTGCGGTATATTAAATTAAGGTAATGTATCAAATAAATAATCCAAATTAACCCTATCAAATGCTTTCTGAGCATCAATAGTTAGGGCATACAAATTCAGGTTTTTACATTTCGCATAAGAGATTAAGGTATGGAGCGGTAAGGTATTATCCGTGATCTGCCTCCCATCCATAAACCCCGGCTGTTCCTCTGATATTATTGGGTTTATTACCTTTTTCAGCCTACTCGCCAGAATGGATGTCATGATTTTCATGTCCATATTTAAAAGTGATATAGGCCTGTAATTATCAGGATTTTTGGAATCACCTTTCTCTTTTAATATCAGAACTGTCCTTGAGGCATTAAAATGAGGATCATTAATTCTATTTAGAGTGATATAATTAAAAGTCTGTGACAATACACTGCTCAAAATCTCACTAAAAGATTTGTAGAATTCCGAGGTCAAACCATCTGGGCCTGGGGCTTTGTGAGGCTTCAGTTTCTTGATTGTTTCGGACACCTCCTCAACTGTAATCGGTTTGATTAAATCTCTATGAAATTCTTTGTCAATATTAGGGAAAGTGATTCTCTGTAAAAAATCTTTTCTGTCTTTATCTTGCAAGAGTGTCTGCTTCTCACCATAAATCTGATTAAAATTTTTTTCAAAGGTCTTCAAGATATCCGCCTTGTCAGTATATGTAGTATTGTTATAGTGTATTTCAGTAATTAATCGTACACATGCATATTCAAATAGTTGTAATGGAAATATAGATTGTTAATCAGCAGTAGAAGCTATTTGTTTTGTAAAAATACTGTACTGTCTGCATGGCCCACATAGTGGCTGAAATGCGTCCGCGATGGTACAGAACTGCTGTTAGACAGATGAAGCTGCAGTAGAAGATGAAATTAGCTGCAAATGGACCCCATATTTTAATGAACTTTCATACATGAAGCATCTGATGAAATTAAAAGTCAGTTTTAAGAAACAAAAATGCATATCATTTAGTGTTGCAATAAACACCTTAGAGTGATTACCCAGTGTCAGTATCACTTTTTTTTTTTTTTTTTTTTTTTACTTTTTATTGGTGTGTATTGTGATTCTTGACACTATACTGGGGAATATACGCATGCATCTATATACACACAGGGAGAGACACAGATGTGTGTGTGTGTGTGTGTGTGTGTGTGTGTGTGTATAGTTCAATTCAGAAATTCCTTCTTCATTAAAAACTACTTCGATACAAACAATCCACAAGACCGAATCCCAAACAGTCTAAAAATATGAAAATATTAAGCGCTTTCTTTCATTAAAATGCTGTTAACCAGTCGACCTTCATCACAACAATGATGGAATGAAATAAGAACTGGTGGGGAAAAAATTTTACATTCTGGAGGGGGTGTGTCCTCCCAGTCTAATCCAATTAAGGATGTATCATTAAGGTTCCCATTGAGTCCAGGGGGCATGTCTGAAGACGCTTTTAATTGCAACTCCATGAATATAGTCTACCTTGCAGTGTATGTGTGTGTGGCAAAGTGTTTTATGTGGGCAAAACCACAAGGAAATTAAGTGACTGTATTAAAGAACACAGACAAGCACTTAGAGAGACATTAAGAATGCTCTAGCTAAATACGCTTACTAATGCACATTGCAAAACTTTCCATTTTGTGGTTCTTGAAAATATTTCTTTGCCTACTGGTGACTGCAATCCCCTTCTGGAAGTTAAAAAATTAAGATGACAAGTTAAATTACAGGCAGACATGCCCCGTGAACTCAATGGTAACCTTAATGTTAGAAGCATCCTTAATTGGATTAGATAGGGAGGACACACCCCCTCTAGAATGCAATTTTTTTCCCCCACTACTTCTTACTTCATTCCACCATTATTCTGATGAAGTTTGACTGGTTAACACTATTTTAATGAAATAAAGGGCTTAATATGTTCATATTTTTCAGATTGTTTTGGATTCTGTCTTGCGGACTGTTTGTATCGAAGTAGATTTTAATGAAGAAGGAATTTCTGAATTGTACTTTTGATCTCCTTACTGTGCCATCTTCCAAGGTATATTATTTGTTATAGACTGTAGTTTTGCCTCAAAGACTGTGGACAGTTTTCCTGAGTTTATATATATATATATATATATATATATATATATATATATATATATATATAAAATGCATATACATACATGCATACACACACACACACACACACACACACAATATAGAGTGATGTCTGAATTTTGGAGTATGTATTACACCAATAACCCATGGCTGGGTGTGGATAATGCTGGTGTGGTTTGGTCATGAGGACAAAGCCTTTGTGACAAAACAAAACCAGCCATGGGTAAATCCAGCATTACCCACACACAGCCATGGGTTATTGCTATTACACAATGACATTATTTAAGAAAAAAGTTACTTACTTTTCTTAAATAATGTCTTTGTATAACTGTGGAGTGGTGTTCTTCCACTTTTTCCCAGTATTATGGGGCTTTCCTTAGGTACTGCACATGCATATGAGAGTTGTGTTGCCATGCTCACACAATACATCAGTGCTTTGGAAATGAAGCAAAGGAGAAAGGCAGATCTCTGGTGCCCCTTTTTTTTTTTTTACATAAATACTGAAATTTGGACATTTCATATGAGAGAGCTAAAAGAGAGAAAGAGAAAGGGCAGAGAAAATAACAAGGAAAATCAAGTATGTGTCTTTAGTTTTGCATAATTTACCTGATTTTCCTTGTATTTTCTCTGTCCGTTCTCTGTTGTACCTGTGAATTGTTCAGATTTCAAAGTTTTTTTTTTTTTTTTTTTTTTTTAAATCAAAAAAACTGAAAAGCTCTGTAGCATATATTAATAGAAGAAAGTCCATGTGACCAGACTTTTTTCTATTTACAATGGGCATGCTGGGTGGGCTGACCAATTAACGTGCACTTTTTTGAATGTTAATGGCCAGTCGTTGTATAATTGGAGATACACAACAGTGTAATGTTCACAGTTACCAAACAGGGAACTGGCAGTGGAGAAATGGAAGCTAGCTTAACTTATGTTGGTGATAAACTATTTTAAATCCTTTTTGTTGTAGTAGTATAGACTGTAGTCCACAGCCCAGGCTGGTAGCTTAGAGCATGAGGAAATAATGGACTAAAAGACTCATACTTCTGGGTGCATGCATGAGGGTAAAACCCAGAGAGAGACAACTGGACACAAATAAATGGCCTGGATTTTCTATTTAACTTACAGTATTTTATTTTGCCAAGTTTTATGTATTTTCCAGGCAAAGTATACTTAATTTGGAAAATAACCTGGTGTGTTCATTGACTTATCTAAATCTTTTTGATATATATAAAAGTATAACATTCAAACTACCAGAATTCTGGATGCTAAAACATGTACCAAAACAGTTAAAATTACAAAGATTCAAATACATAATAATTTGAATGGAATCAATAAAAAAAACTTGCTTTTTGCAGGGGAGGCAAACCCCCCTGCTAATTATATACACCAACTCTGAGATTGCACTACAGTGGGGAAAGGGCAAATCTCCTGATCCCCACTGCACCAAAATATTGTAAGCCTAAACAGTAGCAACGTTCAAAAAGTTCCTCTTTGAACTTTGCAGATGATAATTCAAGTGTTCAAATTCTTGAGTTTCATTGTTTGAATGGAATATATACACACATACACATATACGTGAACGTTCTGAATCTTGCATTCTTAAACAGTGACATTAGGAAAGTTAATTTTGAAACTCTGCATGGGATAATTCAAGTTCCCAAACTCTTGAGGGTTTGAATGCATATACATTATACACACAGACACACACACACACACACATATATATATATATATATATATATATATGTGCGTGTGTGTGTGTGTGTATAAACACACACACACACACATACATAAACCACAAAGAATTCCAACCATCTTCTATTCTCTATATAATTTAATGAAGCAAAGCTTTTGAGTAAAACTATGTATGCATCTAAAACACCATAGTGCATAAAATCATTTAAAAATCATATGCAAGCCAATTACATACATCAAAACTGGTTTCAGGCTATTCATAACATTCAACCAGGTGATGAATCAACTCTGAAATAATTTATCCATTTATATTCCGCTAATTCCATGAGAGTTATTAAATCACCACCATATTTATCCATATGTATTTTTTGAATAACCCTAAACTTAAATATATGTTCCTTGCCCATAAATTCATTGTGTTTATATAATGCGCTCATTTCAACACACCTACACATCTTAGACAAGTGTGAACAAATCCTTTTTTTCAGCTTATAGTGTTAGTCTTCCCTATATAAAAACAAGTACATTTTATACAATTTACAAGGTATATCACATTCTCTGTATAGCATGTTGCTATCACCTTGAAAATTAACTTGTTTTTACTGATGGGATGAATAAAATCATTGTCTGTATTTATATAACTACAACATGTACAATTATAACAAGTTATAGTCCCATTTCTATTTGTCGATAATTGTTGATGATCATATATGCAATCTTTATAGCACAGTCATTGTTTAACATTCTTCTCTCTCAAACAAAATTCGGTTTGGCACCAACTATTTTTATAATATTTGGATTCGATTTTAGTATTGACCAATTCTTTTCTATAAAATTCCTAATCTCAGATGTACCCCTATTACAGTTAGTGATATATTACTTGTATCAATATTTTAAGATTTTATACATCAGTAAAAACAGGTTCATTTTTAAAGTGACAACAATATGCACTACAGATAATTTGATCTGCCTTGCAAGTTGTATGAAATGCACTTTATATAGGGAAGACTAACTGTAAGCTGAAGGAAAGGATTTGTTCACACTTGTCTGAGATATGTAGATGTTTTGAAATGAGCACATCATAAAAACACAATTAATTCATGGGCAAGGAGCATATATTTAAGTTTAGGGTTATTAAAAACATTCATATGGATAAACATGGTTGTGGTGATTTAATAACTCTCATGGAACTAAAGGAATATAAATGGATAAATTATTTTAGAACTGATTCACCACCAGGGTTGAATGTTATGAATAGCCTGAAAGCATTTTTGAAATTGAATCAGTATATATTTTAAATCACATTCATATACCCAGGCTCTGTAACTTTAAAGATTTTGAAAGTGCTGTGAACATATCATGTGACTTTTTTATGTATGTAATTGGCTGCCATATAAAGCCGCGGTGGTGCAGCAGTAGCGTTGTCACCTCACAGCAAGAGGTTCTCCCGTTCGATTCTCGGCTGGAGCGCCTTCTGTGTGGAGTCTGCATGTCCTCCCACAGTCGAGTGGTGTTCGAAAGACATGCGTGAATGGGCTTGCCTTTGTTGAAGGTTGGGCATCAGGCTGGCATCTCGGCACCGTATAAATCTACTGCCAATCTTTAGTGGACCAGAGTTCCACTGTGGTGACCCCTAACCAGGAAAAGCCAATAGAGGAACCAAAAAAAAAGAACAACAATTGGCTTGCATATGATTTTTAAATGATTTTATACACTATGGTATTTTAGATGCACTAATAATGAGTGTTTTACTCAAAAGCATTGCTTCACTAAATGATATAAAGAACAGAAGATGGTCTGAATTTTTTTTGTTGGTTTATTACTTGCTGCTACTGAGTTTCATTCAGCTGGCTGAGTTAGCTTGTTACTGTTTATATATATATATATATATATATATATATATATATATATATATATACATATACACACACACACACATATATATATATATATATATATATATATATATATATATGTAGATATAGATATACACATATACACGTTTGTGCACATGCATGCATGAGCACGGACACACACACACACACACACACACTGCAACTTCTGAGAGAATATGTAAGAAAGAATGGTGAGGGGCTTTAGGGTATGATAAACTTTCTGCTGTAAAACTGATTAATTTGTTTGATTTTTTTCTAAAATACACTTTTTGAAATTACCCATAGACACACAGCGAGTTGCTCAAGAAGTGTCCATTTCTGACTTGTAAAGCATACCTACAGATAAATGAATATTAGTAATTTTAGTCATTTATCATGTAGTGGGGAAGCACTGAAAGATACAATACTTATATAAAATATACATTTCTAATTTTATATATATATTTACACAGACACACACACACACACACACACACATATATATATATATATATATATATATATATATACATGCAAATCATTAAGTTAAAGGGTGTACGTCTCAAATATTCTTGTCATTTCACAAAACACACATGCTTGCTGTTGGCACAAAACAGACAGCTGGATTTAGGGAACATCTTTTTCCACACTGTTGTTTGGTCTCATAGCTGGTGTGTGTACATATGTTATTACCACATGTCAAGAGGTGCAGGTATGCTTGACCCTCCTCAAAAAATACTGTTTTCTTATTTTTTCTTGCATTCAACTCTTTGTACAGTCAATTAACTTAACTGCTTGCGATTCCAGAATTATGACATTCGTATGCATAAAGAAAGAACACATAGGTATAACAGCAGCAAACACCCCCTCTTTTCTCCATGATATCACTGTACTGCAGAAAACATTTCTCAGTATGTTTGCGTACACTGCAGAATAAAATAAAATCCCATACAACCATACATTTGTAAGAATGCAAATGTTGATAGTTCATATGTAACACTACAACAAGAAGTAAAGGTTGGCACCTGTGCATTGTATCACTCTCTCTCTCCATATATATATATATATATATATATATATATATATATATATATATATATATATATATATATATACATATATACATATATACATATATCTGTTACAGATAATTTACAGTACTAAGAAAACACAGAATACTACATTCTAAAAAAACAAATATTCACTTACCGGATGTATCTCCTGAGCTCTTCACCACTGCAACGGGACCAGTGGTAACGGTGAAATGCAGCCTGAACCAAAGGAGCCATTACACTTCCCATTGATGTTTCATCGCCACACTGGTTACCTTGACCGTCATGCTCCATACCCAACCTGCAAGAGCATAATTACAGAATACATATCTCAGCTGACCTGACAGAGAGTGACAGAAATGATGTATTGTAATAAGTTTCATGTTACTCCAAACTGACTACGAATTCTTGGGAATTACAATGAAATAGCACACACACACGCTTACACTTTAAGATTGCACAGCACTCTACTATCACTTTTTAACAATCCTGTTTGTGTTATGTCATTTCGTAATTTGTTACTGTCTGTGTAGACTAAGAAAACTGTACTGCAAATGACATCCTGGACCCAGGTATGCCAAGAGACCATTCTGCTCACCTTTGCAAACTGTCTTTGATGTTGTAAAA
>NC_056728.1:912884908-912914908 GCF_019279795.1 Protopterus annectens
AGGAATGGGTACCTCCTTGCTTGTTTATGTACCACATAACTGTGGTATTGTCTGTCCTTATTAGCAGGTGACCTTGATGCAGGAAGTGTTCGAAGGCCTCGATTGAATGTATCACTGCCAGCATTTCCTTTTGGTTGATGTGCAGGCACAATTCTTTTTGTGTCCATTGCCCCTGAATGCATCTGCCCTCCATGTGAACTCCCCATCCATGGTCTGAGGCGTCCGTTGTAATGGTTTGGCTGATATGTGGCTTGCTGAAAGGCAGACCCATGTTTGACTGGCTTGCTTGTGCCCACCACAGAAATTCCTTTTGAAGGCATGGAATGAGGGGGATCAAAGCTTCTAGGCTGCGACTGTGTTGAGACCATAGACTCCTAGTTTCCTCATATGCAGCCTTGCATGTGGAATCAGAAGAATGCAAGATGCCGTGAAACCCAGGGCCTGCAAGATTTTCCTTGCAGTCAGCTGGGTTTGTGTTGTCAGATTTCTGAAATAATCCGGTAATTGTTCTTGTTTTTCTTCTGTGAGAAAAGCCATTTGGGTGTTTGTATCCAGTTTTGCACCCAGGAAAATTATTCGTTGGGATGGAACAAGTCTTGATTTCTGAATGTAGACTGTGTATCCCAAGGCCTGTAGTAGGCGGATGGTATAGTTCAAGTCTTTTACCAATGTTTGTTGGCTGTCCGCTTGTATAAGGCAGTCATCCAGGTATGGGTATATTTGAATCCCCTGAAGTCTGCAATGTGCAATTACTGATGCCAGGCATTTCATGAATACTCTGGGCGCAGTAGATAAGCCAAAGGGCAATGCTGAGAATTGATAATGCTCTGAACCTCCAAGAAATCTGAGGTGTCTCCTGCAACTTTGTCTGATAGGGACATGCAGGTATGCCTCCTTGAGGTCTAGAGTTACCAGCCAGGACCCCTTGCCCAGCATGGGAAGGAGTTGCTGTAAGGTCAGCATTTTGAATTTTGGCACGATGAGATAAGTATTCAGTGCGGACAAGTCTAGAATAGGCCTCCATTGCTTTTCTTTTCTTGGAACAAGGAATAGTCTGGAATAAAATCCTTGGCCTTGTTCTGTGAGAGGAACTCTTTCTATAGCTTTCATTTGTAGTAGTTTGGAAATTTGCTTGAAAGCTTCTGCCCTTTGGTTTGGTGGCAGGTTTGGCATGCCTTGTCTTTTTGGTAATGTATGAAAATGGAATCTGCATCCTTTGTCTTATTTGCAGTATCCATCTGTCCTTTGTAATACTGTGCCAATTTTCTGAGAATAAAGATAGCTTTCCGCCCAAAGGTGCTTCCAATTGAGCCCTGGTTGGCGGGGTCAAAGTCAAGTCATTGAGATTGTCCTTGTGCAGTAGTTGTAGGTCCTGCACTACCTCTCTGGTTAGGAGGCTGCCATTGACGTCCTCTGTAGGAGCCTCGAGCTTGCCCTCTTCCTCTGCCACGCCTGTTTTTTCCTCTTTGAAATCTGTCTGTGTCTGGAAAGGACCAATTCTTAGAAGGCCAATTTCTGCTGAATCTTGGTGGTTGGACCTGGAGAAAATCTTTGACTGTTTGTACTGATTTAGCCTTTTCCTCAAATTTCTTTAAGACCTCTTGAGCCGTGCAACCAAATAACTTTTATTTTTCCAGTGGTGCATCCAGAAGCTTTGCTTTAACATGATCTGGCAGTGTTTGTTCCTTCAGCCAAGCATGTCTACGTATGACTGCACCTGTCATTGCTGACCTACATGAAGCTTCCAATGCATCATGACCACACTGTAAGAAATGGTTGCTAACCTGCTGGGGAGTTATGCACCAGATCCTCAAGCGCCTTGCGATCTAGGGGTTCAGGCGAGGTTAGTTTTTTATGCAATTCATCTAACAGATACTCTTGATACTGTATTATATGGAATTGACAATTTAATGCTCTCATAGAAAGTGTGGAAGAAGTATACACTTTTTTACCCCATCTCTCTAAAGCCCTGGATTCCCTTTCAGAAGGAAGTGGGTTCTTAGTAGTGGTGGTTGTAACCCCTTTAGGGCCCTGGGAAATAGTTTCTGGGTCAGCAGAGTGGCCCTTGTAAAGGAATAGATGTGAGTCCGGGACCCTGTAGTATCTGTCGGGTTTGACAGGAGCCAGAGGAAGGGAGTCAGGGGAAATACTAGACTCAGAGTACACATCTTCTATAACATTTAAAACAGGAGGAATAGCCAAAGGTCTATGCTGAGGTAAATGCAAAGAAGTCCTTAAACTCTTCCTGGAATCAGAGAATTCCTGGCCTTGCCATTTGAAATGCTCTCTCATGGAGTGAAGGGTCTCCCCTACGGAAAACTCTTCAGGGGGGGAGGCCGAGGGAATAGATTCCTCTGCATCAGAATTCTCGTAGGCCGGAAAGGCCTCCTCCTGGTAGTCTGAATGGGCAGAGTCATCTGAGGCCTCATCAGAAGACTGGGGATCTGTCTGCTCAACCCTGGGCCTTTTGCCTGGAGGTGGTTGAGAGCCCCTGTCTGGATGTGGCTGAGAGCCCCTGATTAAGGAAATAAGGTCCTCAGCTAAACTTAAAATTTGTGAACCGGTAGTGGATCCCTGAGGAATAGCCTTGGGAGGGAGAGTTTTTGGCTGTTTAGCAGCTTTAGCACGTGTAAAGGTCTTAATGGACATGGATACAGGAGGCCTGGCTGCCCCACGTGCTGGAGTAGTTTTATCAACAGAAATGGTGTCGGAAATTTCCTGAGAACCGGTTTCAGACGGAAATTCTATGACCGACCCAGTGGTGGCCTCCGGTACCGAAGTCACCGGCTGTGCGGTGTCGTCAGTTGGAAGCAGTAGAGATTCGGCTTGAGCAGAGACTGAGACACTCGCGGTAGGCCTAGGCGTGTAGTTGGCCAAAACCACGGACCGCGTGTGTCGGTCTTTATCCTTCCTTTTTTTGGGTAAATGAGCTGTCGGAAGCTCCGACGGCATGATATAACAGAAATTTTCCCCAAAATATTCCTCTGCAAACTCTGCCCGATGCCTAAGAGTGCGTTTATTGAAGGAAGCACAGGCTGTACAGGCCGAGACGTCGTGGTCTGGGCCTAGGCAGGGTAAGCAGTAAGAGTGGAAATCCTTATGAGGTATTTGTTTCCCACAAGTTTTACAATTATTAACTTTTACCATTTGATCTGACATCGGCTGAGCCAAGAAAGTGTCCCCAATGGGGTACTTAGCTGTTTTGAAGACTTCGGTAGCTGAAATCACAGGAGCTGGCTGACCTGCACTTGCGAACTGCTTCTGCTTCGGGCACCACGCAGCAAGAAAGACTGAGGAAGATGGCATTGGCTGACGCTTTTATACCCCAGGCACTCTGACATCAGGGAAAAGGGCGACATCAGCCGACGCCGGACCCAGACTTTGGAATCCGGCCGACCGAAGGGCTGCCTGAGGCAGGACAACCCATATGTCAGGACTGCAGATGCATCCTTGAAGGACATCAGTGAAGTTAAGGAAGCTTCTTCTATTCCTCACTGTTGTACAGTCTCAGAGCTTGTAAAAATGCAGTCATGAAGGTGTAGGGGACACAGTCTTCTCATTAGAAGAGGTGTAGGTGGGCTTTCCCCTTGCAAAATACTTTATTATTTTTCTGTTTTTTATGTTTAATTTTGGAACAACAAGACGTGATGCATCTCACTCTTGAAACTAGTCATGATTTTATTCTTTTATCTCACTGCTTTAGAACTTGATATTTAAATTGTTTCTGTATAGCAATTTTACATGGTCTGATGAAGCAGAGCTTTCTCTTTGAAAGCTTTTACTGTTGTGTACAATTTTATTTTTATTTCTATTACAGTTTTATTGCCTATGTACTGTTGAATCCTCGCTTGGCAGTTTGTCCTATTCTATAGAACATAACTTTGCCTTAACTGAACATGCTTTTTTAGAAGCAGTTTCAGAATTTGCTAACACAATCAAAGATGCATGAAGAAAAGGCACAGCATAATTTATTTGCCCTTTGTGAAAGGGGAATTGATGGGTAAAACATATGCCCTGGAAGTGAGACATGAACATGAATTAAAAGACACTAGGTGGAAATGTGTTTCTGTTAAGGAAGTCCTGAACAGCTGCGATTGAAAGACACACACACTTCTGAACACGACTGCAACCCAGCAGAATGCAGGTGTTTTGAAGGTACTACTCATTACAAACTTATTGGTAGTCCTAAGACTTTGATTTATTTGGTGAAATGGTTTCATGTGTAAGTGGTGTGTTTTGTGCTGAGCTTTAGTTCTGATAGGAGTTTCATGATAAAAGTGAGAAAATGAACTTGAACAATTTCTAATCTGGTTTTACTCACCTAAGTGGTTTGGTTTCACAGTTCTCACTAGTGCACTACGTGCTTGTTTTTAGGGCTAAGACTTTTGTTTGAGATGAATCTGCATTTTTAATTAATTTTGTATAATAAACAATAGTGTTTTCTAATGCTGGTTTCCTCTGTCTCCATTAATATTTCACACTTGTGGGGATTGCAGCTGGCATTTTTGGCCCATTTTCTTTATGCCAATGTCAAGAGTGTACCTATGACTGCAAACATAGGAGGCCGTGTATTTTGAGCATTATTTTCCCAAACGAGTGCGGGAACTGAGAGATTCCTCTGATGCGTGCTGGTAGCTTTTATTTTCTTTGGCATTATCAACTTTGTCTCAGAATGACAGCTATAGAAGGATTACTGCAGATGATCAGTACTGCAACAGATGGGATGGTGGCAGTGCCCAAGTTTTGGCTATGCCAAGGACTCCTCTAAAATCATTAGTAACCCATATAGGTAGACCTAGAGGCTTGCCTTTCACAAGTAGACCTACTGGGACTGATGGAATCAAGCAAACTGGGTCAAAAACATTTTAACCCAGCTTACTGGAGTACTACTGAAAGCCTACTTAGATATGGAAGGAACTGATTAAAAGAAATACAAGGTTAAAAAGGTATTACTTGCCCAAGTTGGTGTTATCAAAGAGACACGAGCCAAGAAGATTTAAAATAGATTTTTCTCATAACAAAATAAGATCACAATTATGTGACTTAAAGGATATAATTAATGTTCTGATTCTGAAAATGAACACAGTAAAAATGCTAGCTGTCCATAGGTTTGTACTAGGCTATTGGCTCTAGGGCCTATACAAGTCTAGCCATAACAATTCCCTGGCTATTACTTCCCACAATATTTACTTCCCTGGACCCCTGTCTAGCAGGGTGACTGATGTGATCCCTGGGGTGAATTTCCTATCTCCCATCCAATTGTCAAGGTTCCTTTTGAAGAGGGCCAAAGAGGCGCTCTGCTTGACATGTATGGGCAGTCTGTTCCAGAGTCTGGGAAGTCTTTGGGTCAGGAACCTATCCCTCCAGCATGTTTTGTTCATTGTGATGACAAGGTTTAGATGCCTGGAGTGTGTGTCTCTGAGGGATTGGGATTTCTTTAAGTGTAGCATGTCCAACAGCTCTGGGTTTGACATGGCCTTGTATGTTAAGCAGAGATCGGCTCGGAGTAGATATGTCACAAGAGTATAGATGAAGTTTTTTTAGATGGTCAGGATAGCACATCTGCTTTAGACCTGTGATTCTGTTGGTGAGGTATTTCTGTGGCCTTCTCAGTTGTTGCAGATGTCTTGAGATGTACATACCAAATGGGGCGTTGTATTCTATAATGGGTCTAATAAGGGATGAATACAGTGGGACAACAACCTCCTTTTTTCTGGATGAAAAGCCCTTAGTGATGAGGTGTGCCACATAGAAGGATTTCCTGACTGTTGTGGTGATGTGGTTATCGAAGGTGAGACCACTGTCCACCTGTGACCCTAAGTCTCTTATCACACGTTCAGTGTTTAGTGTACTGCCACCTATGTGGTAATTCATGGGTACATGTTTTTTCCCAAAGGGGATAACTATACATTTGTTGGCATTGAGCTTGAGCCCATGGCTCTGGCACCAAGCATCTGTTTCTGTAAGGCCCTTTTGTAGAATATCCACATAATTTGGGGATTCAATAATGGCTCCCAGTTTGCAGTCATCTGCGAACTTTGTTAGCCAGAGTCCCTTAGTGTTGGCCTGTACTTCAGAGAAGTAGATGCCAAACAAGAGCGGTCCCAGGACTGAACCCTGAGGTACTCCGCTTGTCACTTGTCTGGTGCTGGATTTGGAGTCGGCTACTTTTACAGTATAAATTATACAGTACCTCTACCTACTGATTTAAGAAAGTGGATATGTCAAGACTGGCCCTAATGACTCAAAGTTTTGTTGTATTAACAGAAAGATGTTGTGCTATGGAAACACATTGAGAACTGAGCAGTGTACACCTGCAGTAAAACCCGTGTCAAATGTTTGTAACTACAAAAAGTATAAGTTACAGATGTACTCTGTTTTAAATGTGGAAAAAAAAAGTATCACTTAACTAAATTCTGTTACATTTGTGAACGTCTTGTAGTGCAGCTAGGGTGGGGCAAAAGGTGAAACTTACCCAGGTGCAAAGTGATGAGGGGCACGATCAGCCTATCCCACCCTCTAATGCAATACAGGCTTTTAAAAACCAATATTGCTTTAGTGGCCAAACCTGGGGTCTGTAGCATTCAGTGTGTGGTCAGTTAATAAGAAGAAATTTTATTTTTAAGTAAAACATAGTGGTACATGCAGATAGGATATCAACTGTTGCAACAGTTTGCTACATTTGTAGCAACCATACTACTACAGTTTATAACAAGATAATTTTTTTTTAATAAATAAAACAAGATAGGTGCACAGATACTGTAGAGACAGGGCCTGAATGGCTAGGCAAGGAAGGATGGGGGTATTTTACATCTGACCATCTGATTGGTGTGCCACTAGAAGGAATGTCCTTTTTTCTTTAGTAGAAGAGCTGGAGGTGCATGGATCTGAAATAAACCAGACACTACAATGTAAGCTATTGGCTTAATATAGTAAAGTGCTTTTTTTTGCTCTTCATTTGTAGAGCTGAGGTGGTAGGGTGCTGTTTCATGGCACTGTCTGAGGGTGCCGCTATGCCTATGGAGGAGGATGAACTGTCTGCTAAAATGCTTAATACTGCATTCTATTACTTTACTACTGCCAAGCTTAAGTGCACTGTTTTAATCAATGGCAAGGAGTTACAAGGGCTGCTAGTTTCAGGCAATATGTTTACACTGATAAAGAGATAGTACATACAAAAAGAAAACAGCTGAAATAGTATGAATTTATTGAAGGCAAGAAACAGTATCATATTACACAAACACAAATACAAACCGTTTAATAAGGTAGTTCCAACATTTCTGACACCAAGGTAAAAATCATACTTAAAGTTTAAACGAAATCAGAGAAGATGCTGTTCCTAGACCTGATGGCAGAAACAGACTGCACTTGTCTCATATAAAAGAAGTACTCGCTTCAGTACTGACTTATTTAATTCAAGAAATAATTGGGTCTCATTTTTTATCAGAAGTACAGAAACAAGATTTCATAATTCCTGTGCATAAAGGAGACTGCAAAGCTAGTATTGATAAAATAACTTTGTATGAGTCTAAGTTGCTTACTAAAAAGTGTTTTGTTTCCTCTGATGGATGTAATTAAGCTAGGCCTGTACTTTGATATTAACCACCAAGAATTGACTAGACAGAGATACAGCACAAATTGCTAGGTTTCCCATCTATGTGGTACTTCTTGATATTTTTACCCATATTTTAATAAGAGACATGCACAGATGGGGTATTAACGGTTACGTTATTAAATGGATGCCAGAATGGTTAAAAGGTAGATGTTCATTAGTACAGTTAAGGAGTATTCTAATGAATATCCCATATTAAGTATGAAACCTCAAAGTTCAGTTTTTGGACCTCATCTTTTCATGTCTATATACTGCGGTGGTGGTGCTGCGGTAGCGTTGTCGCCTCATAGCAAGACGTTGTCCCGTTCGATTCTCAGCTAGAGCATCTTCTGTGAGGAGGCATACGTGAAGGTTGTGCATCAGGGCTGGTACGTAAAAATCCACTACCAATCATTAGCGGACTGGAGTTCCGCTGTGGCGACCCCTAACTGGGAAAAGCCGAAAGACACAAACAATCTTTTTCATGTCTATAGGAATACACTTCCAGTAAATACTCACTGCAGCTTACTGAAATGTGCTTAGGATATCAAAGTAGCCTGTTAAGTAACCTCACATTCTGATCATAAACTCTTACAGAACTACCTAGATAAACAATTCTAAAGTAAGATAAACATGTTTTTTTCAGTCATAAACAGTGTAAAATACTCCATACTGGAAGTTCAAATAATGAATATCTATATGTACTAGGAAACCACATAATACCTGAATGCAATCATTATGCTAATCTTAAAATTATGATTTCAGAAGACTTAAGTTCAGCTGAACATGTAAAACAGGCAAGGAAATATTATCATTTACTAAGTACAATGATTAACACTAAGTTGCCAGCTGTTTCACTGTACTACTTCCAATATACAAGACCATGATAAGACCTATTTTAAAGAATATGGATGGCTTCTGCTCATATAATGTGATCGATATTGACAGATTTCAGCATGCTGAAAAGTACTTGGCAAAATATATCTAGTCATTAAATTCTAAATATGAAGATTGCATAATAAAAAGTTTAAAACTTTATTTGGTCAGCTATAAAATTGATAGATCAGATCTTAAAAGAGTGTACAATTACTTATATGATGAACTGACTAATAACATTAGATATCACCCTCAACACTTATTTCAGGGCCACCAGGAATAACAACCTACTTGTATATTGCAACTGTAATAAAAGGTTTAAAAGAACCAAATCATTCAATGCTTATGCAGATACTAGGTCTTGAAGAGTGGGTTCCACAATGAAGCATTCAAACACTGCTGCTATACTACCAAATTTCATGTGACAAGGCAATTAGGAAAGATTATTTGTGAAAACAATGGAGAGAAAAAAGAAGTTATGTCTTATTATAATGTTCCATCTGTGTTGTAGATCTTCATTCGTTCATTACAGATAAGACTTCGGTTCCGTCCTTGGAACCGACACAGCCGGTACCAAAGATGCGCCAGCCAAAAACTCTCAGCTAAATCCTACCCACAATGCCCCTCTCATAGTCTCTTCAGATCGAGTTTGCCTGGCCTGGTATAAAAGAATAGGAACCGCATAATATGCAGGAGGCTCTATCTGAGCAGATACCCTAACTGAGAAAAAGGTAAAAACCTAAAGTCCACCAGGAGTCCAGGTAGTGGGAAGGAGGGTGGGATGTAATGAATGAATAAAGATCTGCAACACGGATGGAACATTATGGTAAGACATAACTTCTTTATCTGATGCTGTAAATCTTCATTCATTCCTTACAGATAGGACCGAGTCCCCAGGTAATTGAGTCGAGGGTGGCCCTAAGAAAGGATATTCCTGAGCACCATAGAACCAAAAGATGCTCTTCCCCTGGAGGACAAATTCAATTTGTAATGAGTGATAAAGGTATGCGGTCTTGCCCACGTGGCTGCTGCACCGATATCGTCCATTGAGGCTCTGGAGTGGAAGGCCACTGAGGTTGCTATTGATCTAGTAGTAAGCCTTTATTTTGACAGACAAGAATTTGTTTTGTTGGTAGATGAAAGTAATGGCATGTCTGAGCCAAGATGAGGTCGTTTTGGCAACAGGCCTACCCAGCCTGGGACCTGCAAATGCTACAAAGAATCAATCCATTTGCCTGAGAGATTTTGTTCTGTCCTCGTAAAAACAAAGTTGCCTGTGAACATCACGGGTATGTAGAATGCACTCCCCTTTATTTGACTAGTGGGAAAAGAAAACCAGTAGGGCAATAGATTGGTTTATGGAAAAAACAGAAATGACCTTGGTCAAAAAGGAGGGATTAGTGCGGACTGAAACTCTTTCCTTGTGGAAAATCAGGTACGGTCTCTTGACACTCAAGGCCTGCAACTTGGATACTCTTCTCACTGAGGTAAGGGCTACTAGAAGTAGGGTTTTCCAGGACAAACATTTCATATCGCATGAGTTAAAAGGCTTGAAAGGAGGACTTGTTAATGACTGAAGCACCAATGTCAAGTCCCATGGCTCTGTAGGGGGCTTGACAGGAGGTTTAACATGTAATACTCCTTCCATGAAGGTTTTGCACAGTCGGTGTGACATAACTGATGAATTGTTGATTTCATTGTGAAAATTTACAATAGCTGCTAAATGTACTGTAATCATCAATGCTGAAGCTCCTGCGTGTAAATAGGGTAGTGAGATATTCTAGGATCTTCTGAACAGACATAGAGAAGGGATCCATGTTTTGTTCTTTGGCCCATATAGAGAACCTAGTCCACTTATTGAAATAAATTTATCTGGTGGATGGTTTGTGCAAAGCCATAAGGATCTCGCAAACAGGAGATGAAATATCAGGTGGCCTGGCAATCATCGGAAGTGGAGAAACCAAACTGTGTGCTTGAGGCTGTGGAGACTTTTAGTGAATCAGTCCCTGAGGATGAGTCAGCAGTCCTTGAGATTGATCCAGGATCCATGGGCTGTGTATCAGGTGAGGCCACAGGAATGGGAACCAAACTTGATGGGGGCAATGAGGATCACGTTGCTTCTCAACCTTTGAGCTTTCTGTAGAAATTTTGGGATGAAGGGAAACAGGGGAAAGGTGTACAGTAGACCCGGGGGCCAACTGTGCATCACAGCATCCCTCAGTAACTCCCCCTGAGGAGGGATCAGGGTAAAGTAGCTTCTGCATTTGTTGTTTAGGGGTTAAGCAAACAGGTTGCAGCAAGGTCGAGGGACCACTTGTGAGGCATCGATATGTTCCTGCTCAGATTGTCTGTAATAAGACTGGAGCTCCTGGAATGTGCATTATGAGAAGACATTTTGTAAACCATTGCCCAATGCCATATTCTCATGGCTTCCCAACATAGGGGTGTAAGATCTGGTTCCACCCTGTTTGGTGATGTACCAGATGACTGCCATGCTGTCCAAATGTATTGCAATAGTCCCAGAAGGAAGGATGGGTGGAACTCTTGCAATGCTAAGAGAACTGCCCTCAGTTCCAGGACATTTATGTGCAAATTGGCCTCTATGGGGGACCAAGTGCCTTGGATCGTCCTTCCCTGGAAATGCCCCCCCAACCCTAAGAGGGTAGCAAGACAAAACGGTCATCACCAAAGATTTGTTTCTGGCTTCCCTCACTATAGCATTTCTTCTGTGCAAAGGTTTGTAAGGCGTATCATGTGGCCATGTGGGTGGGTTAAGAGTGAACATTGTGATGAAAGGACCCACTGTAATTGTCTCGTGCGCAACCTCGCCAGGGGTACTAAGGTAATGGTTGCTGCCATAGAGCCTAATAATTGTAGTACTAGGCATGCTAGTACAAATGTCTGTGGAAGGAGAACTTGAATCTGATTTCTTATTTTTGAAAGCCTGTGAGGAGGAATGGATGCTTGACAGGACATTGTGTTGAAGATCGCTCCAATGAATTCCAGTGTTCTTGTTGGAGACATGTTTGATTTTTGATCGTGATACCTAGGTGAAGAGCAAGACCTTGAGTGTAAGAGAGATTGAGAGTCAAAAGGTTCCTGGTCATGGCAGTGAGGAGCCAATCGTCTATAGATATGGAAACCTCCAGAATCCTTGTAGTCAGAAATGAGCTACTATGACTGCCATACATTTGCTGAACACTCTGGGGGCTGTTGAGAGACCAAAGGGCAGTACCCTGAACTTATAGTGATGGTCTCCCAGCCAGAAGCGAAGAAATCTCCGGGAGTGTTAGTTCATCTTTATGTGGTAATATGCATCCTGAAGGTCTATAGAGCACATCCAGTTGTCCTTCCCCAAAAAGGGGAGAATGAACAGGTTTGATGAATTTATTTAGTAGGCTGAGATCCAAGATCGGTCTCCAGTCCCCTGTCTTTTTTGGCACCAAAAAGAACCTTGATTAAAATCCAGATCCTATCTGGTCTGGTGGGACTGGTTAGATGACTCTTTTTCCTAGCAACTTTTCAATTTCTAAGGCTGCAGCATCCCTCTGACTGGGTGGAACATCAGGGATTCATTTTACGGGTCTGGGGGTGAGATCAAATGGGATATGACAGCCTCTGGATATTATTCTCTGCACCTATGAATCTGTTGTTATGAGTTGCCAGGCTTGTAGGTGCAGAGAGAATCATCCCCCGACTGCTTCTAGAGGAAAGCAATTGGGCCACTGCTCAGGAGCGCTGGAAGGGTCGGCCAGAGAACAAATCCCTAGTGCCCTGGTTGCGCGGACCCCCTCTGCCCCGAAAAGGGTGTCTTCTGGATGAATTTCCCCCTCTGCCCTGGGGGGGATTGCTTGTCACGTGTGTCACGAAAAGGTCCTTGGGACTTCTTGAACCACAGTTTTCCTCCTCTCTGATTCCTGGAATAGGATCTCTGAGGGGTGGAAAAACGTACGTCGATAGCAGACAAGGTCTTTCCATCTTTCTCACTTTCTGATAGCATGTCTCTTAGTTTGGGACCAAAGAGGGAAGATTTGTCAACAGGCGCATTGACAAAGGAAGATTTGAAAGGGTCCACAAAGTCATACAAATGAATCCAAGCATGCCGTCTCATGACGATGCCTGATGCGGCTGCTCAAGCTGTCCTTTCGGTAGTGTGAGAAATCAAGAGCATTGAGGAGCTCGAGATGGATTCTAGGGTAGCTAGCTGGGAGGCAACAGCAGTATTACGCACCTCCTCAGGCAGTACCCCTGCCAAAGAGGTAGACATTTGTGAGATTAGGTCTCTTTGGAGTTGAATAAAGTGTGACAGGTCAGTCTGCTTCCCCAGTCTGTCCAAAGCCCGAGACTCCCTGTTCGGGGGATGGACAGTGGAACTATCTTCTACCAGTTCCCTCTTAGTGGCCACTGCCATGACCATGGAATCTACTACTAGCTGTTTGGACCAGTTGGGTTGGTCTTCAGGTGTGGACAAAATTTTATCGGGCATCCGGGAGACAGGTTCTACGTTGTCTGGAGCCTTCCAGGCATGCTGCACGATAAGCCTAATGAGCTCATCTGCAGGTGGGGTCACCCAGGAAGTAGATGGTCAAGCACAGAAAGCCTGCAAGAACACAGATTCCTCCGAAGGGTTGGAGGATTTCCAATCTCCCCTCTGCTTGAGGATCTCGAGAATGTCTCCAAATGTCTCCAGTCTTTCCGGGGGAGACCATGGGGACCCTTCTCCCTCATCATAATCAGTGTCTTTGGTGATGGATTCCTCAGGGGGACTCAAGGTGCTTCCTCTTGCATTGTTTCTTCTGGGGTGACTCCTCAATGGGGGTCTTCTGAGGAGGACTCTGAAGAAAGGGTTCCCGTCAAGGAAGGGTCTTGCGGCTCCAGTGCCCGAGATCCCAGAGTAGGAGGCTGGGACAGCTGCATGCTAGACGGGGGTCTGTGTTCTGATGCCGATGGTGCCAAATGTGAGCTAGATGAAGCAAGGGCCTTCTCCATCACCTGGAAGGCAGACCGACCTGAAGAGGGATGGGAGCCTAGAACTGAGAAAGACAACCTCGTGACCGGGGTCACACCCCACTCCGATGAACCTGCCTCCAGGATCAGAGCCCCAAGAGGACTGGCAACTGTCGGGAAGGCTGGAACAGTAGATGGCGCCATAGGAAAAACTGGCGCCGAACTAGTGGTTATGGTGTCGACAGCCCAGTCACAGCCCTGAGGGTGTACCAGTTCCGAATGAAGCATGGCACACAGGGGTGCCGGTGCCAACAGAGAGGCTTCTGCTGTCGAGACCGAGACAGAATGCACCGGGATGAATATCGGAACTGACTGCTCCGAAATCTGGGAGGAGGTTGGAGGAGGATAAACTGGTGAGTATGCCAGGAAAGCTTCTGTTCCAGGAGGGAAGGAAGATCTAGCTGGTGTTGGTAAACCTCTAGCTACCAAAAGATGGTCCAGAAGCCTCACTACATCTTGTTCCGACAGACTCCTGGTGGATCTAAAGGAAGCTGCCAATGGAGCTTCTGACCTCTCAATAAATGGGCTGTATTGTTGCCTCAAAAAAGAGTCATAAGATAGTGAGTACCTTGTCCTGGGAGGGTACTCAATTTTGGGGACTGAAGGTGTCGTCGTAGGTGGAACCCTGGAAGCCACCGGTAGTGTGGCTGGGGATGGTACTGATGCTGTCATAGTGGCAGGAGTCTGTGTTATGGTTAAGGTCGGCACCAAGGGAGAAGAGAGTGGCCCTGGTGCCAGAGATATCTGAGCCAACGGCGCCGAAGAAGTCTGGTGTCATCTCATTTCCGAAGAGGACGGAGATGCCGGTACCGAGTGACTCCACTTTTTCTTATGTTTTTCAACATCCTTTTGCTTGACAGGAGGTGGCGAGACCTCCGCCCCAGAGACAGCCTCCGAGAAGGGTGTTTTTAGAATGCCCTTCAAAATAAGTTTGTTCTTATGTTCAGCTAATGTCCGGTTGCTGAAACTGGAACAAATGTCACAAGATGTATTAATATGGTCAACGCCCAAACAATAAACACACCAGGCGTGACCATCCGAGTTGGGCATCTTACACCCACACTATCACACTGCTTAAAGCCTAGCTTCACCTTATCAGACATCATTGATAATAAACAAAAAACACAGCAAACAGTAATTCTATAAGTAGAAACTATAAAGAAGATAAAGTAGTGGATAAAAAAAGAGGGGCCTACTGAAGGTAGGGGGAAAGTACCAACAATGGTACGAAAAGAAATACCAAAAGTAGAGGGTAGGAAATACTAGGAATCTGTAATATATAAAGAGTGGAAAGAAGAGAGAAAACACTGACTCTTCAAGGATGTAATTTGAGTAGATTAACCAAAAAAAAAACCACACAGCTTGAGAGAATGGCTTGGCATGTCTAATGAGGAATGCGGCAAACGAGATCTGAAGAGACTACGAGGGGCATTGTGGGTAGGACTTAGCTGAGAGTTTTTGGCTGGTGCAAGCTTGGTACCGGCTGTGTCAGTTCTGAGGACGGAACCAAAGTCCTAACTGTAAGGAATGAATGAAGATTTACAACATCAGATATAGTCCTTTTGACAGGATGCGCCAACCAGGATGAAGGAAGGGAAGTACAAAGTGAATCAGCCTGCAGATTTACCTCTGCTTCACTTTGAAAAGGGGAGAGTAACCACCACCAGATACATTGATTAGAGTGTATGAATAAAAAAGTATAAAGGCCTAGTGGTAAGAAGCTATAATGGTAAACATACTAATTAAGAATGCAAGTACCTGCACCATTTAAAGAGCTCTGCCAAGTAATAACAGTCACAGAGCACTATGCAAGAGCAGAGCCAACAGAAGGAAAGGGTTTTTCATAACATATTATAACTTGAAAGTGCTGCAAAGCAGAAAGTAGAGATGTTATTGCAGGCTAAAGTATTGCAAACCAGGGACTGAAAAAGACTGGCTGAACTAGAGAGAGAGGAGAACACTTACAGAAAGCATGTATTCTAAGATGATGAACTCAGAAATTATAGAAACTACAGAAAATGCATAAAACAAGTGTAATTCTAACTACTCAGATGAAAGAGAAAGACTGTGTGATTAAGAATTATAATCAGAAGGTAAACAATGATGAAGTAAAGTTTAGAAATAAGACATATTTCAACACTGTAATAAAAAGGGAAGAAACAATATCTGGTATGAGGTCCAACTTCACTTTGGTCACTGAAAGACCCAAAAATCAGTGAAAGCAAGACACTAGGCAGCAGTTATCTGTAAGAAAAAAAATACATCTGAAAATATATTAAGATGTGATGTACCTGTCTGCAAGAAAAACAATCTTCAGAAGATAAAGAAATTCAAAGGATGGTGTTCATTCACCCATGACAGAAGGAATACTACATAAAGTAGGTACACCAAATGATGTTACAGACTACTGGGAAAAGTTGCAATTTTCTAGAATAGTTAGATACAAAGATCCCAGAGTCTGTGTTGGCAATACAGGAGGCAGTACCTTCAGCTCAGGAGACTGTGAACTTGAACAGACTACAGAGCTGGCTGACCTTTAGGCAAGCTAATTAAATATTAGAGAGAGAAATAATGGTGGGATGACAGTTTGAGCAAAGAAAGGCAACATATAACAAGAGCAGCGGAGGAATAAACTGAAGATGTTTATACTTTTTACCCATACTTTGGATTACAAAATAACTTTCTGTGTATTGTAAGTAATGACAGAGTGAACGTTTTAACTGTTTGTGCTCAAGCCTTTCTGAAATTAAGTGAAGATTGTATATATACAATATAACCATATGCTAGGGAAAATCTAGGAATGGGTAAGACTATAGCAAGGTTTCACAGACTTTAAATAGGGAAAGAAGTTGGTTACAATAGATGATAAAGAAGAAGCAGGGAAGCAAGAACAGGCTAAAAATAAAGATATGGTTAAAGAGACCAATGAAACAGATGATTCTTAGGGCTAAAAGTTAATATTTTCTGAAAGCATACAAACCTTTTCACATATGTGTGGGGAAGAGAGATAAGAAAATAACAGACAGCAAGCAGTGTATGCAAAACAGTCGGACCTAGAGCCTGCAACTCTCACTGTGTGGGTTCTATCCGTGAGCCAGTTTGGCAACCCATCTCATGATGCAGGGGTTGATGTAGGGGTTTATGTTCAGGCTGGTGAACTTGTCTATAATACCAGAATGGGGAATGGTGTCAAAAGCCTTTGCAAGGTCTAGGTAGGCTGTGTGGACCTCCTTTCCCTCGTCTAAAGCCTTGGTAACTGTCTCGAAGTCCACCAGGTTTAGGAAGCATGATCTGCCCTTAAAGTCAAACTGGGTAGGGTCCACTGTAGCATGCACTTCACCACTGATAACCTTAATTTTAGGTTAGGGAATGCCTGTGGGTACAATCATTCCTATCTGTAGGATTAAACTTCATTTTTTTGAAGATGCACATAGTTCTGCATGTTTGTTCTAAATTAATAAGGGACTGGAGTGTTTTGAAAATGTATTTAGTTTTTGTTTGAAAGTATTCATTAAATCATAAGTTCTTGAAAAATGCGATATATATTCAATCGGAGATAAGAAAAAAACTGTATAAAAGATTAACCTGCCAAACAGTGTGTGCATTTAGCACAAAAGTTGGAAATATACATTAAAAACTGTTTTATATATATATATATATATATATATACACACACATATACATTCATACATATATAAGTTCATAGGTTCATAGGTAAATACTAGGCTATCTGCCTGAGGGCATCTATAAGCCTAGCCAGAATGGATTAGTTCCCTGTGCCTCTGTCCAGCAGAGCCATTAGTTCCCTGTGCCTCTGTCCAGCAGAACCATTGCAGTGATCCCTGGGGTAAATTTTTTGTTTCCCATCCACTCATCAAGGTTTCTCTTGAAGAGTGTTAGTGAGGGGCTCTGCTAATGTAGACTGGAATCCTGTTCCAAAGCATGGGGAGTCTCTGGGACAGAATGTTATCCCTCTAGCACATCCTATTTATTCTTGTGGTGAAGTTTAGATCCCTAGAGCATGTGGCTCTTGGGGATTTGTTTTTTTTTAGGTGAAGCATGTCCATCAGTTCTGAGTTGGACATGGTCTTGTATGTCAGGGAGAGGTCACCTCTGAATAAGCGGTATGCAACCGAGCACAGCTGGAGTTTCTTCAGTTGGGCTGCATGGGGCATCTGTTTGAGGCCAGTAATCCTCTTGGTGAGGTACTTCTGTGGTCTTTCCAGCTGTTGCAGGTGTCTTGTAAGGTCCATCCCAAATGGGGCGTTGTACTCTATGATGGGTCTAATGAGTGATGAGTAGAAGGGCACAATAACCTCTTTTGTTCTAGATGTGAACCCTTTTGTTATTAGGTGGGCCACATAGAAGGATTTTCTAACCACCTTGGCAATATGATTATCAAAGTAGCTATTACTATCTACTTGGGTCCCCAGATTCCATATTACATTTTCTGTATTTAGGGGACTACCAAGTATGTGGTAGGTCGTGGGTACTTTGCTTTTTCCAAAGGGGATGACTATGCACTTTTTGGCATTTAGCTTGAGGCCATGATTTTGACACCAGGTATCCATCTCAGTGAGACCCTTCTGAAGAATGTCTGTATCAGCCGGAGAGTCAATTATGGCCCCCAGTTTGCAGTCGTCTGCGAACTTGGTCAGCCATAGTCCTCCTGTGCTTGCCTGTATCTCTGAGAAGTATATACTGAACAGTAGGGGTCCCAGGACTGAGCCCTGGGGGACGCCACTTGTAGCCGGTTTACAGTCGGACCTAGAACCTGCAACTCTCACTGTGTGGGTTCTATCCGTGAGCCAGTTTGGCAACCCATCTCATGATGTAGGGGTTTATGTTCAGGCTGGTGAGCTTGTCTAATGGTGTCAAAAGCCTTTGCAAGGTCTAGGTAGGCTATGTGGACCTCCTTTCCCTCGTCTAAAGCCTTGGTAACTGTCTCAAAGAAGTCCACCAGGTTTAGGAGGCATGATCTGCCCTTAAAGTCAAACTGGGTAGGGTCCAATGTTTGGAGGTTCCCAATGTCTCTGTTAATGCGTGTTATATATATATATATATATATATATATATATATATATCGATGTATATATATATATATATATATATATATATATATCTTGATGTATATATATATATATATATATATATAACCAAACACACCACAAACGATAATTATGTAAACACAAACCCAACGAAATTCCGGAAGGACCACAAGAGCAGCTAAAATAGCGTAATAAAATCACTTCTTCACTTCAAAGTTAATAAAAACAGGTTTAATAAGAAGGTTGTGGCTTTAGAGTGCACCTCTGCTTCATCAGACATCAAATAAATTCAACAACAGGAACTATATACTTCATCAATTAGTTAATTAGCCAATGAAAATGTTTAAAACATTTAAAATGACTATCACACCTATTCCTAAAGTAATATACCCTCACAATACAAAACATTTCCCATCAAACACTTACACATGTTGTATATAAAATACTTTCAAACTTAATAATATTAATATAACTAATACAAAATACTAACATTTATACTATTAAAATTTATAACTATATATATGTATGTTTATATATAAATAATGGACACACTTCTTATAATAACACTATGTCCTCACTATATATTTATATATAATCAAAATAAAAATAAGCTTGGGATAAACATGACGTCAGCTTAGCGTAATCTCCTACCTTTAAGTATTGGTTTTACACTAACATGGTCATTTAATCCATACCCCCTATGTGAGCCTAATCTTAAAATCCACCTTGTTTCAGCTTGTTCGGTGAGATTAACAATATCTCCTAATCTAATGTTAGGGTACTGAATGTGTAGCACTTGAAAATAAAACTTATGATCTTCGCCTTCATTTAAAATATGTTTAGAAATAGCACTATAGTCATGACCCCTTGCCACACAATAATAATGATCCCTGATTCTTTCTCTAAGGGTTCGATTGCTTTTACCTATATAAAATTTAAAGCATTTGATGCAGTGGGCTACATATACTATATTCTGGGTACGACATGTGCTATTATTCTTGATTTCCCAAAGTCGCGGTATTGGGGTCCCTAAATCCTTGACTCATCCACAAAAACACATTGTGGACAGGACCCACATTTCTTAGTACCCCCTATTGGTGAATTAATATGTCTAGGTATACTAGTAGTGTTCCGATAACATAACTGTTGTTGCAGATTTTTCATATTACTAAAAACAAAGTTTGGTTTTTCACCCAGAACTGCTCTTGTCTGGTCAT
The DNA here is from genome assembly GCF_019279795.1 of Protopterus annectens. NCBI lineage: Eukaryota > Metazoa > Chordata > Ceratodontiformes > Protopteridae > Protopterus > Protopterus annectens. Next base: position 912,904,648 of record NC_056728.1, read on the forward strand.
CAACCATTAAGATGTTCCAATTTTCATAAAATATTCTCTTAAAACCACTAACATTAGACCCAAAAGGAACAATAATACTCACATTTTGATGAGACTCAGTATTGTCAACTTCTTTAATTTGTACATTATTACTAGAGAAATATGGTTTGGCTCTAGTATTACGCTCTGCTAACACTTCTGATATTTGGGTATCTATCAGAATTTCATTATACCCCCTTGCTAAAAAATATAATTTTAAATTTGCCAGTTCCTCATTTAATAATGATTGATCACTACATAACCTACATATTCTAAAAACCTGTCCCTTAACTATGTTAGCAAATGTTGATGGTTTGTGCATACTAGTAGCATGAAGGAAAGAAGCTCTATAGCACTCCTTCCGACTGACTGTTGTATTATAACCTCCATCAGACCTTAGAATCAATACATCTAAAAACTTCATTCTGTCCCTTGAATATTCTAATGTGAATTTAAGGAATGGACTACTATTATTTATTTGCTCATGGAATGTTTTCAAAGATGATTCATGGCCATGCCATAGAAAAAACAAATCATCTACAAAACGCTTATAACATAGAACTTGCTTGCACTTAACAATTTCTTCCTGTTCCCACGCTACCATGACTAAATTAGCGTAGGCATTAGCGCAACTCGTGCCCATCGCAATCCCACTCTTCTGTATATAAAAGTTGTTATCAAACAGAAAGACATTATTTTCTAGTACTAATTCAAGTAAAGTACAAATAAAGTCTACTCGAAGGGCATCCATCCATTCACATTTTGATAATAGCTCTCTAACCATCCTTATTCCATCAATATTCGAATGCACGTAAATAGTGATTCAACGTCCATAGTGGTCAAGATATAGTCATTTGACATATCTCGTCATTAAGAAACTCATATAAACTAGACAAAAAATGTCTTGTATCAGTCAGTATATAATCATATTGTTTGAGAACACGTTTCAATTCTGAATCCAAAAATATTGAGATAGGTTCAGTAGACCACCCAGCACCAGACACAATAGGACTGAATGCTGGGTGGTATGCATCCTTATGAATTTTTGGTGAACCATAGAGTTTAGGTATAAAAGGGTGTTCCACTCTGAAAAATTCTGATAATTCATCAGTCAGCAAACCATGAAGTTTACAGTCAAGTAAAGTATCATTAATTTTATTAATGATAGAACAAACTTGGTTAAATGTTATTCTAGTATACGCTTCACTTGACAGCATCCCTTCCATGCTCTTTAAATAAAATGAAGTATCCATGATTACTGTAGGGCCACCCTTATCAGCAGGTCTTATTACTATCTCTTTATTTTGTTTAAGTTTTTCTAAAGCTTGTCTCTCAGAAACGGTCAAATTATCTGTCAGTTTGTGATCTTTTTTCTCAAGTCCGGCATATATAGATCTTTCTATTGCTTTAACAAACAGTTCAACGTTGGAAGGTGAATGTGGTACAAAGTCGCTCTTACGTTTGAACACACAGGCGTTGGCTGAATTCTCTTTGCCAAACAGTAATTTCAATGAGACATTCCTTGCAAATAACTTAGTTGCTAATAGAATCTCACCAACGTCCGTTTCCATAGTGGGAACGAACTTCATACCTTTGTTTAGTAAGTCAACTTCACTATCATTCAACGCACAACTTGAGATATTCCACACTAAGTTGTGTGGTTCCATAACTTCGTTAAAGTACATACCTGCTGACCTGGGGCTGTTCTCTCTTTTTCGAATGTTTCTGTTCCTCCACATCCAACGAGCGTTTCCTTCCCTGTCGAAAGAGAACTGGTGCTAAAGGAAGTTTTCAGCAACAGATTTCTCCAATGGAATTTTCCTTCTAACATCTGTCCCCAAGTTTACAGGTTTACCAATAACTGTGCGTTGTTCCTTATTATTTAGCGTATCTGCAGGAGTAGTATATACTGAAGGTGGTCCTTCCGGGACTGAAGGTGCATAATGGATGTACTGGCACCATTAGTATCCGATTCCTTATTGACCAAAGATTGTATTCCTACTTCATCGATCTCGCCGACGTTGGTTTACTTGGTGTTTCTCTTTTCCACATCATTTGTGCGATTTACCATTCCTTCGTCTCGCCCTTCCCCTAGTCTCTGCTGTTTCATCTCGCGATACTTCACGCACTTCAGTAGGATTTTTCGCCATACAAATACATTGTTATGTTTGAAATCTTGTAAATCTCTAATAAGTTTGCGTTTTTAGTTTCAAGTAAATTATTTTCATATCTCTGCACACGATCTATTATATCATGCAGAAATAACTCTGTTTGCTCATAGCCAATGGCATCATTTAATTCAGTTTGTTGTTCAATAATCATGTCGCAAAGAATTCTTCTGGTTGAAAGTAGTCAAGTAATAACTGCATATGCCTGGCTGGCTCCAATATTTATTTGCTGCCACTTTACTAGGAGTTCTGGATACAAGCTTTCCGAAGTAGGCATATTTAGGATCCTTAGACCCCTCGGTATCACCTTATATTGTAAGCTGGCCTCAAGGTGATACCTCTGACATATGCAACTTGTATTTATATATATTATTTTCAATATCTTTCTTTAAAGTTCTTATAGTTCTTTCATTAGTGTCCTCCATAGTTGCCGTGGTAGCGACTCATTCATATTGACTGCAAACGGATTCAAATCCATAGCAAGAAAGTTCCTCATTCTATTATGTGAATCAGCATTCTCCAATAAATTCACCACTTCTTGCCTTGTGTCTTCCATGCCTCTTCTCCCGATAGATGTATATAACCAAACACACCACAAACGATAATTATGTAAACACAAACCCAACGAAATTCCGGAAGGACCACAAGAGCAGCTAAAATAGCGTAAACGCGATGCGATAGCGCTCACAACCTTCTTATTAAACCTGTTTTTATTAACTTTGAAGTGAAGAAGTGATTTTATTACGCTATTTTAGCTGCTCTTGTGGTCCTTCCGGAATTTCGTTGGGTTTGTGTTTACATAATTATCGTTTGTGGTGTGTTTGGTTATATACATCTATCGGGAGAAGAGGCATGGAAGACACAAGGCAAGAAGTGGTGAATTTATTGGAGAATGCTGATTCACATAATAGAATGAGGAACTTTCTTGCTATGGATTTGAACTGCTTGGTTGCTAGTCAATATGAATGAGTCGCTACCACGGCAACTATGGAGGACACTAATGAAAGAACTATAAGAACTTTAAAGAAAGATGTTGAAAATCATATATATAAATACAAGCGTTTATGTCAGAGGTATCACCTTGAGGCCAGCTTACAATATAAGGTGATACCGAGGGTCTAAGGATCCTAAATATGCCTACTTACGGAAGCTTGTATCCAGAACTCCTAGTAAAGTGGCAGCAAATAAATATTGGAGCCAGCCACATGCAGTTATTACTTGACTACTTTCAACCAGAAGAATTCTCTTTCGTGACATGATTATAGAACAACAAACTGAATTAAATGATGCTATTGGCTATGAGCAAACTGAATTATTTTTGCACGATATTATAGATCGTGTACAAAGATATGAAAATAATTTACTTGAAACTAAAAAACGTAAACTTATTAGGGATTTACAAGATTTCAAGCATAATAACGTATTTGTATGGCCGAAAAATCCCACTGAAGTACGTGAAGTATCGCGAGATGAAACAACAGAGACTAGGGGAAGGGCGAGACGAAGGAACGGTAGATCGTCTACAAATGAAGTGGAAAAGAGACTAACATTAAGTAAATCAACGTCGATAAGATCCGATGAAGTAGGAATACAAGCTTTGGTCAACAAGGAATCGGATACTGATAGTGCCAGTACATCAATCTTGCCTGTCCAGTCTCCGGAAGGACCACCTTCAGTATATACTACTCCTGCAGATACGCTAAACCATAAGGAACAACGTACGATTATTGGTAAACCTGTAAACTTGGGCATGGATGTTAGAAGGAAAATCCCATTGGAGAAATCAGTTGCTGAGAATTTCCCTTTAGCACCACTTCCCATTCGACAGGGAAGGAAACGCTCGTTGGATGTGGAGGAACAGAAACATTCGAAAAAGAGAGAACAGCCCCCAGGTCAGCAGGTATGTACTCTAACGAAGTTATGGAACCACACAACTTAGTGTGGAATATTTCAAGCTATGCGTTGAATGAGAGTGAAGTTGACTTACTAAATAAAGGTATGAAGTTCGTTCCCACTATGGAAACGGATGTTGGTGAGATTTTATTAGCAACAAAATTATTTGCAAGGAACGTTTCATTGAAGTTATTGTTTGGCAAAGAAAATTCAGCAAACACTTGTGCGTTTAAACGTAAGAGCGACTTTGTACCACATTCACCACCTAACGTTGAACTGTTTGTTAAAGCAATAGAAAGGTCAATATATGCCGGACTTGAGAAAAAGATCATAAATTGACAGACAACTTGACCGTTTCTGAGCGACAAGCTTTAGAAAGGCTTAAACAAAATAAAGAGATAGTAATAAGACCTGCTGATAAGGTTGGCCCTACAGTAATCATGGATACTTCATTTTATTTAAAGAGCATGGAAGGGTGCTGTCAAGTGAAGCGTATACTAGAATAACATTTAACCAAGTTTGTTCTATCATTAATAAAATTAATGATACTTTACTTGACTGTAAACTTCATGGTTTGCTGACTGATGAATTATCAGAATTTTTCAGAGTGGAACACCCTTTATACCTAAACTCTATGGTTCACCAAAATTCATAAGGATGCATACCACCCAGCATTCAGACCTATTGTGTCTGGTGCTGGGTGGTCTACTGAACCTATCTCAATATTTTGGATTCAGAATTGAAACGTGTTCTCAAACAATATGATTATATACTGACTGATACAAGACATTTTTTGTCTAGTTTATATGAGTTTCTTAATGACGTAGATATGTCAAATGACTATATCTTGACCACTATGGACGTTGAATCACTATTTACGTGCATTCCGAATATTGATGGAATAAGGATGGTTAGAGAGCTATTATCAAAATGTGAATGGATGGATGCCCTTCGGTAGACTTTATTTGTACTTTACTTGAATTAGTACTAGAAAATAATGTCTTTCTGTTTGATAACAACTTTTATATACAGAAGAGTGGGATTGCGATGGGCACGAGTTGCGCTAATGCCTACGCTAATTTAGTCATGGTAGCGTGGGAACAGGAAGAAATTGTTAAGTGCAAGCAAGTTCTATGTTATAAGCGCTTTGTAGATGATTTGTTTTTCTATGGCATGGCCATGAATCATCTTTGAAAACATTCCATGAGCAAATAAATAATAGTAGTCCATTCCTTAAATTCACATTAGAATATTCAAGGGACAGAATGAAGTTTTAGATGTATTGATTCTAAGGTCTGATGGAGGTTATAATACAACAGTCAGTCGGAAGGAGTGCTATAGAGCTTCTTTCCTTCATGCTACTAGTATGCACAAACCATCAACATTTGCTAACATAGTTAAGGGACAGGTTTTAGAATATGTAGGTTATGTAGTGATCAATCATTATTAAATGAGGAACTGGCAAATTTAAAATTATATTTTTAGCAAGGGGTATAATGAAATTTGATAGATACCCAAATATCAGAAGTGTTAGCAGAGCGTAATACTAGAGCCAAACCATATTTCTCTAGTAATAATGTACAAATTAAAGAAGTTGACAATACTGAGTCTCATCAAAATGTGAGTATTATTGTTCCTTTTGGGTCTAATGTTAGTGGTTTTAAGAGAATATTTTATGAAAATTGGAACATCTTAATGGTTGATGACCAGACAAGAGCAGTTGTGGGTGAAAAACCAAACTTTGTTTTTAGTAATATGAAAAATCTGCAACAACAGTTATGTTATCGGAACACTACTAGTATACCTAGACATATTAATTCACCAATAGGGGGTACTAAGAAATGTGGGTCCTGTCCACAATGTGTTTTTGTGGATGAGTCAAGGTTTTTTAGGGACCCCAATACCGGGCGACTTTGGGAAATCAAGAATAATAGCACATGTTGTACCCGAAATATAGTATATGTAGCCCACTGCATCAAATGCTTTAAATTTTATATAGGTAAAAGCAATCGAACCCTTAGAGAAAGAATCAGGGATCATTATTATTGTGTGGCAAGTGGTCATGACTATAGTGCTATTTCTAAACATATTTTAAATGAAGGCGAAGATCATAAGTTTTATTTTCAAGTGCTACACATTCAGTACCCTAACATTAGATTAGGAGATATTGTTAATCTCACCGAACAAGCTGAAACAAGGTGGATTTTAAGATTAGGCTCACATAGGGGGTATGGATTAAATGACCATGTTAGTGTAAAACCAATACTTAAAGGTAGGAGATTACGCTAATCTGACGTCATGTTTATCCCAAGCTTATTTTTATTTTGATTATATATAAATATATAGTGAGGACATAGTGTTATTATAAGAAGTGTGTCCATTATTTATATATAAACATACATATATATAGTTATAAATTTTTAATAGTATAAATGTTAGTATTTTGTATTAGTTATATTAATATTATTAAGTTTGAAAGTATTTTATATACAACATGTGTAAGTGTTTGATGGGAAATGTTTTGTATTGTGAGGGTATATTACTTTAGGAATAGGTGTGATAGTCATTTTAAATGTTTTAAACATTTTCATTGGCTAATTAACTAATTGATGAAGTATATAGTTCCTGTTGTTGAATTTATTTGATGTCTGATGAAGCAGAGGTGCACTCTGAAAACCTTCTTATTAAACCTGTTTTTATTAACTTTGAAGTGAAGAAGTGATTTTATTACGCTATTTTAGCTGCTCTTGTGGTCCTTCCGGAATTTCGTTGGGTTTGTGTTTACATATATATATATATATATATATATATATATATATAGATAAATACACATATATATATATATATAAAACCGGTGGAAAATACTTTTTTATCATGTGGCTATGCTATACATATTATAGATAAAATGGAAAGAATATTGACTTACTACAAAATGCAGAGTGCAAATAACATTGATTGGAATTGGAATTACGTAAGAGACTGACAAAGGTTAAAATATTACAGAATAAGGGGAATCTCACAGAGTAAAAAACGACAAATGCAGAGGGCTAAGAGAAAATATGGGAATAGCTGTACAATATGCATGAGTTTAGAAAGACTGCTGTTAAGGAACTATTTTTAACTCCACAGCAAGAAAACTTTAAGCATAGTAACTTGGGCAGCACAAAGCAGTAAGTCATGTTAACAAACTTAGGGAGCCTATAACAACAAAAATAAGCATACATCTTGTAGAGATTTTAGAGATATTTCAGAAATGTTATGGAAATTTGTCTAAAGCAGATACATGTGGAAATCAACAAACAGAAATATTTATGGAAGACTTAATTATGCCAAGGTTAGAGGAAGACGAGGCTCCACAACTAACAGTTAAGACAAGGGGAAAGAGATAAAAATAGTGATGCATAATCTATCCTTTGGAAAGTCTCCATGAACAGATGGCATTCCTATGGAAGTTAGGAGGAAAGAAAGGGATAAAGATCCGGAATATTTTGTTTAAAAGTATTTTAAAAGAAGGAGAAGCACCCATATCTTGGAAGAAAGCTGTGGTGGCTGTTATTACCCAAGGACTGCAATGATCCATCAAACTCATTTCAGTTTTAAACCATGAATATGAAGTATTTATGCCATGCTAGCTAAAATATGAAAAGTATTGACAGAATTTATAGAATGGACCAATGTGATTTTGTGGAAGAGAAGCAAACATTTGACAATATTATCAGAGCACAGATTATCTAGAGAGAAGCAGAATGCAAGAAAACACCACTGTTGTAGATGGGCCTTGATGCAGACAAAACATTCAACAGAGTGAGATGGGATTTTCTAAGCAGAGCAATGTAAACATTTGCATTCCCTGGTTAATTAGGAAGAAATATGAAGGATCTGAGGCAAGAATTAAAATGGAAGGGTGCCTCTCTGATATGTTGTATCTGAACACAGGAACTAAGCAGCGGTGTCCTCTTCACCCTTTGTTTTTTGCTTTATATTTAGAGCTACTGACAAAGAAAATAACGGACCCGGAAATGTAAGGATATAATGGGTCTATATTAGAACATCGAAGTTTCAAAACTTCGAGTGTTCTAATATTGACCCCTATTCAACGAACGCTTACAACATCGAACATGCAGAACAGCAAATTTTTTCCTAGGGAAAAAAAATTTGCTGTTCCAAAACACATACACACAACACAAGCACACCAAACAAACAGCAATCCACACACATACACCTAAAATCACAAATCTAACCCTACACTAAACTGTACACACACCACTAACTATCCACTTACCTTAACCCAAACCCTAACCCTAAGGTTCATCACTATCGCACACTAACCTCACCAACGCCCTAACCCTAACTCGCCTACCCAGCTCCAACCCTCACGTCCACACAATCTCACACTTACGTGACCCACACCCTAGCCCTAACTCACCTAACCCACCATAACCCTCACGTCTACACAATCACACACAAACCTAACCCATGCCCAATCACACACTTACTTGAACCCAACCCGTAACTTTCCACCACAGCGCTGAAAATAGCGAATTGACAGAAATGGACAACCAAATTCTTTCCCTAGGAAAAAAATTGGTTTTCTGTAGCTTTGCTATTTTCAGCATTCGCTGAAAAGGGGTCGATATTAGAACATTCGAAGTTTTGAAACTTCGATGTTCTAATATAGACCCAATATAATTGGTATGGTAATAAGTTGGCTTTATTTGCAAATGATATTATTTTGCATCTGATAAATCCAAAAAAAAAAAAAAAAGACATTGAAATGTTGTGCAATATTTTGAGGCAGTTTTATGTCTTTTTGGGATATAAAATTAATGAAGATAAAACAAAAGGCATAAATTACATAACTACACAAGAACTTGTGTCATCAGTAGCCATATGTATGAGGACTTAAGATGAAGTATTTAGGCATATGGATTACAAAACCTTATGCTATGGCAGCTAAGAATACATGGGAAGAGCCTAAATAAAAGATGATACAAAAGCTGAGAAAATGCAAGCTCCTTTACAGATATAGATATTAAGATAAAAGCAGTGAAATTGTTTTTAGTCCCTTTAATTTTACATAAGGGTCAGATATATTTTTTTCAAACAGAGGACAAGTTGTGGACGATAATAAAGAGTTAAATAAATTTACTTGAGAAGGGAAGAGGGCAAGAGTTAAGTCAGATAAGTTGATCCTTCCAATAGAACAATGTGGCTAAGGATTACCTGATTTGAATGGCTATTTTAGAGCTACACAGCTAAGGCTCATTTACATTACACATGCAGAAGGTTAAAATTCAAAATGGAAAAGGATGATGATGAAGCATGGGGATGTTCAACAAAAAGAGTGATATTTTGGATGCAGATAGAGAATAACCATACAAAATATTACATTCATAAAGTAGAAGAAAGTATTCAAACAGCTAAGACAACACAAGAATGGAGAAAGGAGATTTTTCACAGTAGGGACGACTACAAGTGTATGTACAGAAAATAGGCAAGGGGCTGGAATTTACTAGAGAAAAGTGGCAAAGGAACCAAGGGATTGGGAGCAAATGACTAGAGAAGGAAAGGTGGGATGAGGTCAAGAAAATGTTTGGACTAAAGACTATAGACTGTCTTTCCTACCAAGGACTGACAGAGTATAGGCAAAAAGAAAGGGATAAGGGAATATTAAGCAAAGTACCTGCTAAGGTGGTGGTTGTGCTATGGAGTGGCTTTTAGTCAAATGTAGAACAGAAGCTGATGTTAAAAAGGGATAATAAGTATGGCATAATAAGTATGGCATGCAAAGTATTGCATGACAGCTGTAAGAACCAATCAGAGGAGGTGAGAAAAGACTGGAAAAGCAATTTACAAGACACAATGGGAGGACATATGTATAACTCCCAAATACACAAGAAAGTCCAGAAGATTTATGATATTTGCTTGTAAGTGTCCGCATAGGTATTTTTTATACCAAAAGCAGACTTCAAAGAAATTTTCTTTAGGTAGACAGCAAATGTTGCAAGTGCCATAGGGATGAAAGAATTAAATGGGAACGTGTTTTGGGAATGTAATGAGCTGGCAGATTTAAAAAATTCCCTACAGAATATTCTGTCAGAAATATCCAGTGAAGAAAATGATGCAACTAGAAATGTGATTTTTTGAGCTGGGACACTGGATCGGAATTGCTTAGAGACAGG